>NC_060891.1:8823321-9080821 GCF_014805685.1 Silurus meridionalis | reverse complement strand
CCTCGGTAATGGGACACCTTTATACAGGCCATCAGTTGGGACTAAAGCAGCTGATATTATTTTACAATGACAATAGGCAGGATTGCTTTCTAATTACTGATTGATATCTACTGCTGTCTCGGCTTTTCATTCCTTTTTGCACCTCCCTGTCTACATGTGTTCAATACTTTTTCTTGTGTGTGTGTGTGTGTGTGTGTGTGTGTGTGTGTGTGTGTGTGTGTGTGTGTGTGTGTGTGTGTGTGTGTGTGTGTTGTTTCACAACATTACACAACTTCATTTATGGACATGTATGGTTTGATTCCTTTGTATGTGTGGATTGCATGGGTTGTTACCAACATCTGATAAAGATTTCATGTCACTAGCACCTTTAGAAATATATTTACTGAGAAATATTTTGACATGTTCAATACTTATTTTACCCGCTGTATGTATGTATGTATGTATGTATGTATGTATGTATGTATGTATGTATGTTAGGGGTGGGAGAAAAAATCGATTCACCAAACAATCGCGATTCTTTTTAAAACGATTTTGAGATCGATTTGTTTACCTCAAAATCGATATATATTTAATTATTTTACCTTTCCAGAGAGGTGGTGGGAAGACGTTACCATTACCGTTACTTTTATTCCAACAGAGGGCCAAACGTATTTTGTTGGTGTCTGTATTAAATGACGTCATATCCATTTTAAGCTGGGGGGAGAAATCAAAACCATGGCAGAGGCAGCGAAGTAAAGCTCTTTGAGAATTGTTTCACGGATAAAGACCCTGCTTTAGTCACAGAAAATGCGTCTAATATGGTTATTACTGCCCAATTAACCGGCTTTCTCCATTTTAAGTGCTACGCGCACACTCATAATCTGGCCTCACAGCGCGCACTGAAGCTGCCCGCTGTCGCGAAGTTACTCGGACGAGTACAAAGCATCACTGGATTTCCAACAAAAGTTACTGGAGTTCCCTGTGCACAAACTTATAACAGACGTTTTAACGAAATGGAATAATGCCTATGACATGGTTGAATGTTTTGTGGAGCAACAGGCTGCAGTAACAGCTGCACTGCTCTCACCTGAGGTGAGGAAGAGAGAGAAGGATATTAGCAGTTGTGTTGGACATTGGAACAGTTTAACAGAACTTTTATTTTATTTTAGAGAGTATTGTTTTTAGTTATTTTGTTGCACATTTAAATATTATATTCAAGTTTTTGGTACTTGAAAGTTTTATGGTTCTTTTTTTCTTCTTGGTGTCTAATCTTTATTAAGCAAACAAAAATCACAATTTAAACAATGAATCGCAATAGCTACAGAATCGCAACATGTACTGAATCGGCACAAAAGTATCGGGATAATATTGAATCGCGAGATTAGTGAATCGTCCCAGCCCTAATGTATGTATGTATGTATGTATGTATGTGTGTGTGTGTACACTGGCATGTAGGGGAGATAGATGTTGGAGAATGGAGTGCTGCTGGTGATGGAGAAAAAGGTGAATTGACGTTAGCACTAGCAGAGCTGTTCAGCTCCTTGCTACTTGAGATTAATGGCTTCTGATCATGAATTATTTTCCTGTCCATTGAAATGTCCGGCCATCAGTATGCATGCAGTATGAATGCAGTCTGTATGAATAACAATAGTATGAATTGCTGTACATTTAATATGAATGCAGTCTGTATGAATAACAATAGTCTGAATTGCTGTACATTAATATGAATGCAGTCTGTATGAATAGCCAAACATGTATAACAATAGTCTGAGTGGCCCCCGGAGTCTAACAGGTGGAGGGAGAAAAGGACCTGCGTTAAAAACGATGTACAGTAAAACCCAGAGTGACTTATTTCCTTCTTCTTCTTCATTCGGCTTCTTCCATTAGGGGTTTCCACAGCGGATCATCTGTCTCCATAACCCCTGCCCTCAAAATCTGCCTTAATCACTGCTCTCACTTCCTCTTTACTAATCCTATCCACTTCCTGCTTCACCATCTCCACACCATCCAACCTTCTCTCTCTCATTTTCCTCATTCATCAGCTGCTCAAAATACTCCCTCCATCTTCTCAACACACTTTCCTTACTAGTTTCCCTGAACCTCACACTATAGTGTTTCTCCTTCAGTTTCCACCATATTCTTCTTTCAGTCCTCAATCTACTTCTCTTCTTCTTCATCTCCAAAACCATCCTACAGGCCACCATCCGATGCTGTCTAGCTACACTGTTCCCTGGCAACACCTTCTTCTTTGTCTTCTTCTTCTTCGGCTTCCCCATTAGGGGTCTCCACAGCGGATCATCCTTCTCCATACCCCCCCGTCCTCTACAACTGCCTCTTTCACACCAACTACCTGCATGTCTTTCTTCACCACTTCCATAATCCTCCTCCTTGGCCTTCCTCTTTTCCTCCTTCCCGGCTCCATCCTCAGCATTCTCCTACCGATATACCCCATGTCCCTCCTCTGCACATGTCCAAACCATCTCAATCTCGCCTCCCTCACCCAAAATGTGCTACATACTCGCTGCCCCTGGCAACACCTTACAGTCGCTAATTTCCTTCAGGTTGCATCTCCTACATAGAACATAGTCCACCTGTGTCCACCTTCCTCCACTCTTATACGTCACTCTATGATCCTCCTTCTTCTTAAAATACGTGTTCACCACTGCCATTTTCCTCGTTTCAGCAAAAATCTACCACCATCTGCCCTTCCACATTCCCCTCCTTAATTTCATACCTACCATCACCTCCTCATCATCTCTGTTCCCTTCACCTACATGCCCTTTAAAGTCTGCCCCAATCACCAATCTTTCATTTTTAGGTTCACCATCTACCACTTCATCTAACTCACTCCAGAATTTTTCCTTCTCCTCCATCTCACAGCCCACCTGTGGAGCATAAGCACTGATGATATTCATTATCTCCTCTTCAACTTCCAGCTTCACCTTCATCACCCTATCAGAAACTCTCTTCACCTCCACTACACTCTTACTGTACTCTTCCTTCAGAATCACCCCTACACCATTTTTCTTTCCATCCACACTATGACAGAACAGTTTAAACACACCTCCAATGTTCCTGGTCTTACTTCCTTTCCATTTGGTCTTCTGAACACACAACATATCTACCTTTCTCCTCTCCATCATATCATCATATCATCTCCCTTAACCAGTCATAGTACTAACATTTAAAGTACCAACCCGAACCTTCACTGTCCTCCACTTCTTCTTTTTCCGCTGCCTCTGTAGACGTCTTCCTCCTCTCCTTCTCCTCCTTCGGCCATCCGTAGCCCAATTTCCACCGGTACCCTGTTGGCTAACGATACATGTGGTGGTCGTTGGTACCCCGGCCCCAACCGATCCGGTATGAAATTCTGATTTGTGATCTGCATGTTTGATATGGCACATGTTTTACACTGGATGTCCTTCATAATGCAACCCTCCCCATGTATCCGGGGTTGAGACCTGCACTAAGAGTGCATTGACTTGTGCAAGACTAATAGCTGGGTCAGAGTATCTTCTTTCCAAATGTATTTAAATTGTGTATGTAGAACACTTTGGTCAGGAACTATTCACATTTACATTTAGGTAGGTGATTTTCAGCTGAGAGTCTGAAAGCAGAGGTACAAGCTAACAAGTTGATGGAAAATGCCCTCATAGGCCATTAGGAGGAAGTAGGTTGCTGCTTTTGACAGCCACAGATAATTACCTGCAGTCGTCATCATTGTACAGTTGAAACCAGATATTTACATACACTTCAGAAAAAAACACAAAAACTTTTATTTCTTTACTGTCATACATTAAATCAGAGTAAACTTTTTCTGTTTTAAATCAATAAATATTAACATATTTTTGCACTTGTTAAATGTCAGAATCGAGCAAGGGAGAAATTTTATGTATTTTTATCACTTTCATCAAAGTCAGAAGTATACATACACTTCCTTAGTATCTGGTGGAATTGCCCTGAAACTGTTTCACTTGGGCCAAATGTTTTGGGTATCCTTTCACAAGCTTTCTCCAATAGTTTGCTGGAATTTTGGCCCACTCCTCTTGACAGAACCTCGCCCTCGCCTTTTTAGTGCCGCCCACAAATTGGGATTGAGATCAGGGCTTTGTGATGGCCACTGCAGTACCTTGAATTTGTTGTCCTTAAGCCATTTTGTAACTAATTTGGAGGTATGCTGGGGTCATTGTCCATTTGGAAGACCCATTGGCGCCCAAGCTTTGAACTTCCTGGCTGATGTCTTCAGATGTTGCTTTAATATATCCACATAATTTTCTTTTCTCATGATGCCATCTATTTTGTAAAGTGCACCAATCCCTTCTGCAGCAAAGCAGCCCCACAACATTATACTACTATGTTTATCATTATGGCTGAACAGTTTTATTTTTATTTAGTCAGACCACAGGACATGTCTCCAGAAATTACGATTTTCTCCCTCATGTGCAGTTCCAAACTGTAGTCTGGCTTTTTTATGGTGGTTTTAAAGTAATGGCTTTCTCCTCCCAGAGTAACCTTTCAGCTCATGGCGGTACAGTATTCGTTTTACTGTGGATAATGACACTGTCTTACCAGATTTAGCCAGCATCTTCACAAGCTCTTTTGCTGTTGTCCTGGGGTTGATTTGCACATTTTGCAACGAAAACGTTCCTCTTTGGGACTCAGAATCCGTCTCCTTCCTGAGCGGTATAATGGTTGTACATTCCCATGTTTTTTATACTTGCGTATTATTGTCTGTACGGATGAATGTGGGACCTTCAGGCATCTGGAAATTGCACCTAAGGATGAGCCATACTTGTGGAGGTCAGCAATTCTTTTTCTGATGTCTTGGTGGATTTCTCTTGATTTTCCCAAGATGTCAAAGAAAGAGGCTCTGTGTTTGAGGTGTGCCTTTAAATGCATCCACAGGTGTGCCACCAATTAACTCAAATGGAATCAATTAACCTATCAGAGGCTTCTTAAGCTCAGAATGGAATCATCGTTTTTTTTTTTTTTTTTTATTAAAGGCACGATAAAATTAGTGTATGTACACTTCTGACTTTGATGAAAGTGATAATAAAAATACATTAAAATTCTCCCTCGCTCGATTCTGACATTTAACAAGTGCAAAAATATGTTAATATTTATTGATTTAAAACAGAAAAAGTTTACTCTTATTTAATGTATGACAGTAAAGAAATAAAAGTTTTTGTGTTTTTTTCTGAAGTGTATGTAAAAACCCGGTTTCAACTGTATTGTTGTCCCAACCACAGGGATTTTCACACATCATTTGGAAGACAGCGTGCAGATCAGCTCAGTAGGTACTGATTGTTTGCACCAGTCCAGATTTTGAGCTTTGTCTAATGAGAGCTGCTTTTAGCAAATGTTCTGAATCAGAAATGTATTTTGCTAAATCCAAAATCACCCAAACATTGCTTGAACATAGTTTCAGGTAGCTTTGTGATCGTGGACTGAATCCTGTTAAGCTCTGATGTATCACAGAAGCACAACAGGTTCCACTGTCTTTTTCTCTGTCTCCTGGAATTGAAAATAAGATGATATAATGCTGCCTGTTCTGTTACTGGGAAAACTCCTCCACCTTGAAGACATAAATATCAGAGATTTTGGTAGATTAAATAGTTAAAGGTTTTCTAAAAGGCCTCAAAATACCTCTCATTTAACTTGTTTCAAACCATATCAGATTACTATAGCAGACATTTCTGATAACATGCAAGACCAAATCTAAAATTATTACAGTATATTGAATCATTTTATATTGTTTTCCAGATGCACCACTGCTCAGATTGTGGGAAGAGTTTTACTAAAATTGCTGTTCTGAAAAGACACCAATGTATCCACACAGTAGAGAAACTGTATCATTGTGAACAGTGTGGGAAGAGTTTTACTCAACAGGGTCATCTCAAATCGCACCAGAGTATCCACACAGGAGTGAAGCCGTATCACTGTGAACAGTGTGGGAAAAGTTTTAATTGTCAGAGTAGTCTCAAATCGCACCAGCGTGTCCACACAGGAAAAAAGCTGTGTTACTGTGAACAGTGTGGGAAACGTTTTACTCATCAGAGTAATTTTAGAATACACCAGCGTGTCCACACAGGGTTGAAGCCGTATTACTGTGAACAGTGTGGGAAGAGTTTTACTCAACAGGGTAATCTCAAATCACACCAGCGTATCCACACAGGAGAGAAGCTGTGTTACTGTGAACAGTGTGGGAAACGTTTTACTCATCAGGGTAATTTTAGAATACACCAGCGTGTCCACACAGGGTTGAAGCCAAATTACTGTGAACAGTGTGGGAAGAGTTTTACTCAACAGGGTAATCTCAAATCGCACCAGCGTATCCACACAGGAGAGAAGCCGTATCACTGTGAACAGTGTGGGAAAAGTTTTACTCATCAGGGTACTCTCAGAATACACCAGCGTATCCACACAGGGGAGAAGCCGTATCCCTGTAAACAGTGTGGACGGAGCTATGTTTATCAAAGCTCATGAAGGAACCACAAGTGCTCTAACATTTAACCATGAAACAAATCATCTTCTTAAATTTCTTATTTGAAGGGATGTAAAGGGAAATTGTACTGTAAATATCGGGGGAACTTTAAATTGTAATGTTAATTTTAATTAGCTCAAACAAACTGGACACCTTTCCAAGCCATCAGAACATTTTTGGTCCATCTACAGTTACACTACAACTACACTTTATGGCAGCATGTATGAGGCTACCTGAGCATCTCACCCATATGTGCTTTCTGAACATTATCTAATGGAACGGCTTTCAATCCATTGTCCCCTGAGCCCAGTGTTACTGATTTACTGCAAACTTGAGCTTGATCACACGGTTACACAGCAAGATCAGGAAATAGATTTTTGTTGTATATGTCTGGACCTATAAGAGCAGGCAAATCTCACCCTAAGTCTTTTTTAAATCCAAAATGTTAAATGTAAAAACCTTTAGGTATTTTGCACCGACGTTCATTTTTTGTGTTTCTTCAAATAAGTTTATTAGTCAACTGTAAGGTTTGGTTGAGGAGTGGGAATGGTATGGGGCTGTACTTTAGGGGTAAGACTCAGCCCTTGACTTAAAGTGTAGGGAAATGTTAATTACTTTAGCATACCAAATCATTTTGGACAATGCTATGCTATGTTGTGGGAATAGTTTGGAGACGGCCTTTATTAATCCAGCATGACCATGCCACAGTGCACAAACTGAGGTTCATAAAAAGGTTTGGTGTGGAAGAACTGAACTGGCCTGCACAGAGCTCTAATCTCGATTTCACTGAACACCTTTGAGATTAAGGTAAATGTTAAAAGTTGTTTATTCTAAATGGCCTGTATGAGTCTCGGTGTCATTAACATTTTTTTGTGATTATTTCATGAACAGTTCACTTATTTTTCTCTTGCTATTGTTTGTTAACTTATACTTTATTTTTTTCAAAGGAAGAAAATAGAAATGCTGGTGATAGAAACAATGTTTTGATTCTATATCATAGATAATTATGAAGGAGGTTCAACAAATCATCATTGTTATTTACTAAATTAAATTTCAGTTAACAAAATTCTATTATACAGAAAGAATAAAATGGAAAGCAATCAACTTTAATGTGGGAGCATTAAAATCTGTGTTTCCAGGGTCCAACTGTGACACTCAGTAACTTCAGGAGTCTCAGTCTAGAATTGTATGCAGTTCTCACTGCTCTGAATACAAGAACACCCGAGCTTCATCACCAAATGGAAATAAAAGTTCATTAATAACCAAAATAACTAAAATCTAATGGATAGTTTACACTACATGCTGCATATGAATATTATGTGTGCATACAAATTTTAGACAACTAATATCCACTTAAATATAAAGAAAATGGTGCAATGTGCTTTTTGACCAAGTTAATATGGTTCATTTAAATGTATAGTATAAGCAAACATTACAGGTTCGAATATGTGTGCAGCTCAGTGTTGCAAAAACTAAATAATACAGATTTACTTATATATAAATACACTTTTGCTCCACTATTACATTAGGATTAGTTTACACACTGAAATACCTTCTACAAATTGCACAGAGTGGGTAGTTTATTGGTATTATTTATCTACATTATAACTGTAATATGTTGGCAAACATTTCATAATTAAAGCCAGTGGTGGCAAAGGTTCACACATCCTTCACTCAGTAGAAGTACAGATACTCATGTTTTAAAATACTCAGGTAAAAGTTGAAGTACTGACTATACATTTTGTACTCAAGTTTAGGTAAAGAGGTTTGGGCTCTGACATTAAGTACATTAAGTAAAAAGTAGTCATTACTACCACCTGTTTTAGTGTCACGCTGTTAACCCCATGTCATGTCCCATGGTTTTGGAGGTGAAGAAGAAGAGGAGGAGAGAGAGGACTGGAAGAAGAATAAGATGGTGGAAACTGAAGGAGGAAGAATGTAGTGTGAGGTTTAGGGAAGAGGTCAGACAGGGGCTCGGTGGTGGTGAAGAGGTGCTGGATGATTGTGGAACTACTGCAGAAGTGATAGGGGAGACAGTTAGAAAGGTACTTGGTGTGACATCTGGAAAAAGAAAGGAAGACAAAGAGACGTGGTGATGGAATGAGGAAGTGCAGGAGAGCAGAAGGAGAAAAAGGTTGGCAAAACAGAATTGGGATCGACAGAGTGATGAGAAGTAGAGGAGTACAAGGAGATGCAGCAGTAGGTGAAGAGGGATTTGGTGAAAGCCAAGGAAAAGGCATATGAGGAGCTGTAGGAGAAGTTGTACACTAAGGAAGGAGAAAAGGATTTTTATCGATTGGCCAGGCAGAGGGACCGAGCTGGGAAGGATGTGCTGCAAGTTAAAGCAATAAAGGATGGAGATGGAAATGTGTTGACTGGTGAGGAGAGTGTGTTGAGAAGATGGAGGGAGTATTTTTTGCAGCTGATGAATGAGGAAAATGAGAGAGAGAGAAGGAGTGTGCTGGTACCGATCTTTAAGAATAAGGGAGATGTGTAGACCTGCAGTAACTAGGGGGGAATTAAGTTGATCATGAAGTTATGGAAAAGAGTAGGGTTTGAGATTCCCAAAGCTTTAGAAACGGCTTTATAACCTTTTCCAGAGTGATAGATCTCAAATTCTTTGTATATTATATATGTATATGTATATTATATATTTATGTGTATGTGACACTGAACAGGCCGCACGAACTGAGGTATCTGTGGAACTACTTACTGGCTGAAATTTTGTCAGAAAGAAATAATAGATAGATATTGACAATAGTGGGGATTTAAAGTGTCCCAGTGTGATTGTCACTAAAGTGTTCATGTGTTAGGTGTTTTCCTGGTTTAGACTGAATCGAATGGCCTGTGGGCAGAATCTCCTCCCCATTCTCCCTCTGTTTGCCTTCAAGGACCGATCCTTAAAGGCAAACGGAGAATGAGGAGGAGATTAGAATAATACTAATAAACTGCCCACTCTGCAGGAAGCGATTTCCTGAACGCAACACAGAAAAGAGGACTTCTTTATTGGGATGGCTGAGGTCCTCCAATATCTTTCCGGCCCTGGTCTAGCACCGCTTGCTGTACATGTCCTGCAGTTCAGGGAGCTCAGAATGCTCAGCTGACTGCACCACCCTCTGGTTCCTGCCCTGCATGGTGCATTTCTCGAACCAAGAAGAAATACTACCCATCAGGACACTTTCAACGGTGCAGTTGAAGTAAGACCTCAGCACCAGAGAGGGTGATTTAAAGTCTCTTAAGCGTCTCAGGTGGTATAGGCTGCCTGGCCTTCATCAGGGTGACAATCCCAGCTAACATGTCCATGTGGGCCCCACATGGGTTTTATCTGGGTTATATGGGCATCACGTGGGCATGGGTCAGAATGGGCACTTTGATGCGCTGAATGTGGGCCCCAGCTTAGTCAGGGTTGTGGGCCCCAGTTAGGTTGCCCATTTTGTTTATTTGAGGGCCCTGTATGGGCCACATTTGGGCTATATTTAGCTATATTATTTAATTGATGATAAGTTCAATTGATATGTTTTTTGCGTGTTTTATATAATCGAAACAAAAATTTTATATATATAAAAAAAAAAAAAAAAGAAAAAATCGCTAGTGCAGCTCAGAGTCTCCCATTGGCTCCTGTGTTCCCGCCTTCTCATTCTGAAGAAACGGTCATCACTCACTACCGCTGATCACCTGACCTGACCTGGATAACCTGACCTGACCTGACCTGACCTGGATAACCTGACCTGACCTAGATAACCTGACATCTCTGTCACGGTAAAAAATGTCATTTAATGTATACTTCTGAAAGATTTGTAGTAATTAAAGTTACAGGCAGGATATAAAGAAGGTAAGTGTGGAGAGTGAACTGGTTTACCTCAGAGACAATCACCGGTGGAAAACTGAACATTCTTAACGATTAGCAGATAACTAGGACATTGTCTACTAAAATGTGGAAATAACGACTTTTCAAACCATTTTCACCCGTGTTTTCTCCATATAGTGTCCTCATGATAACAGGGGAGTGAAACAGTAAAAGCACTGTGGAGTCTCTTTCTTTTACTACCTCTATAACATGTGTATATACAATACACAGAGAAAAGCTCTGAGGAGACTGTGACAATACTTAACATTATTTTAATGTGATTTAGATGAAATAGGTAGAGGTGATAAAAAAAATGTTCATATTCATATAATTTCTAAACATTACTAAAAATATTATACATTATGATTACGTTAAAGATAATAAATGTAATTTTGCGCCATTCATAAAGTCAGTCAGATTAGTTAACACTTTGGGCAAATGGTGGATTAGAAGGTGTTTACAACCTTGTGATTTTATTTATTTATTTATTTATTTGACTGATAGTCTTATGTTCATGTAACTTGCATGCATACAAATAATGGATTGTGCCCTGGTTGATGCGGTAGCATGCTCTACTTTATATTAATTTTTGCTTAACAGGAAGCCTGAAGCAGAACCGTTTGCTGAATACCGTCAGTAAGAAAGAGCTGGAGAAAGCGCTTGGTAAACGGTATACAAATGCAAGAGACAGAGAAGGCAACCGTGCTTTTAGAGCCCAGCAGGACCATGATCGGAGGGCAGTACAGCCAGAAGTGTAAGTCATATAACCTATAGCTAGGGCTGCACAATTAATCATATTTTATCCCGATCACTGTTTTTGCCTCTGTTTAATTAAAGGAATACTCCACCCTGAGATTAAAAAATATCTTATAAATTACTTATCCTCAAGGCATCTATACGGTGGCTGAGAGAGATCAAACCATTGCAACTTAAGAAAACACATGCAAATAGAAAAAAACACCAGGGAAAAAAAAAAAAAAAAACATTATCAGTTTGACAACACGTGCTGCAAACCCCCACAATGCAACCAAGTACAGAAACACACTGCAAATCCTAACAACAAAACCAAATAGTACAGATCACAAAATAAATGTTTCAGGGGGACCACAACAAGTAACAAACCCATCTGGGACTGCTTATTGTTCAATGTCTATTCATCAGTGGTGTTGGTTGTGTTGTGAATTGGTTGTGTTGTGAGGATTTGCAGGACGTTTCTGTATTTAGTTGCGTTGTGAGGTTTTGCAGCATGTGTTGTTTAAATGATGATGTTTTCTTGATTTGCTGGTGTTTTTTTTTATTTGCATATGTTTTCTTCAGTTGTGTTGAACTTTCTGGTCCACCGTGATCCGAGGTGTGACTTACATCTTTCAGCTGATCAGAATCATTGTTCTAATCACTGGCTTTTGGCAATGACCAAATATTTGTTTAAGAGTCAAGTTCAGACGCAAGGTTGATATTCTAATTGTTACATTCATAAGTTTTGGATTCCATGACTTGTCCCCCGGCATAAGTTATTACTGTGTGAGGCAGAGGTGGGAACAATTCACTGATGAGATTCTAGGATATGTCTTAATTATATTGATGCATGTTTTTTTAGATGCTGCTGTGAATGGTAGTATTTTAAAATGTACTAAATTGCCTTTTCTGTCTTCTTTTTCTTTACTGTTTTGTAGGTGTGCAGCCGAGGAATCTACATAGACCTGTCAGGAAAAAATATTTTAATCAACCTTATCTAGCGTGTGTTATAATTAAACTAATTAATACAACAAAATTAACCTAATAATCAATGTAGGACTTATTAGATACAATAGAAGTAGTTTGATAAAACCTATTTAGCCTAGATGTTAATCAAACTTATGTAACCTATTTACACCAAGTATAAGTAAAATAGTAATAATAAGGCAGTTATGTGTGAGAACAGAATAGAGTCTGACTGATGTTATGAGTGTGTTGAATAGACAAAAAACAAAAGACAGCATTGAGTTTAAGCATGTTTATTGGGACAAAAAAGCTTGTGGGCTTCTGCTGCTGTGTTCTTCTTCTTCTTCTTCTTCTTCTTCTTCTTTCGGCTGCTCCCATTAGGGGTCGCCACAGCGGATCATCCGTCTCCATACCACCCTGTCCTCTACATCTGCCTCTTTCACACCAACTACCTGCATGTCTTCCCTCACCACATCCATAAACCTCCTCCTTGGTCTTCCTCTTTTCCTCCTTCCTGGTGGCTCCATCCTCAGCATTCTTCTAACAATATAATTCATGTCCCTCCTCTGCACATGTCCAAACCATCTCAATCTCGCCTCCCTCACCTTGTCACCAAAACATCCTACATGCGCTGTCCCTCTAATAAACTCATTTCTAATCTTGTCCATCCTCGTCACTCCCAACGAAAACCTTAACATCTTCAGTTCTGCTACATCCAGCTCCACCTCCTGTCTTTTACTCAATGCCACTGTCTCTAATCCATACAACATCGCAGGTCTCACCACAGTCCTATAAACTTTCCCTTTCATTCTTGCAGATACCCTACTATCACAAATCATTCCTGTCACTCTTCTCCACCCACTCCACCCTGCCTGCACTCTTATCTTTACTTCTCTAACACACTCTCCATTACTTTGCACTGTTGACCCCAGGTACCTGAACTCCTCCACCTTCTCCAGCTCTTCTCCTGCAACCGCACCACTCCACTGCCCTCCCGCTCATTCACACACATGTACTTTGTCTTACTCCTACTGACTTTCATTCCCCTTCTCTCCAGCGCATATCTCCACCTCTCCAGGCTCTTCTCAACCTGCTCCCTACTCTCACCACAAATCACAATATCATCCATAAACATCATAGTCCAGGGAGACTCCTGTCTGACCTCATCCGTCAACCTGTCCATCACCACTGCAAACAGGAAAGGGCTCAGGGCCGATCCTTGATGCAGTTCAACCTTCACCCTGAACCAGTCTGTCGTACCTACTGCACACTTCACTGCCATCACACTGTCCTCATATATGTCCTGCACCACCCTCACATACTTCTCTGACACACCTGACTTCCTCATACAATACCACAACTCCTCTCTTGGCACTCTGTCGTACGCTTTCTCTAAATCCACAAATACACAATGCAATTCCTTCTGTCCTTCTCTATACTTCTCCATCAACATCCTCAAAGCAAATAAGGCATCTGTGGTGCTCTTCCTCGGCATGAAACCATACTGTTGCTCACAGATGGTCACCTCTTCTTTCAGCCTGGCTTCCACTACTCTTTCCCATAACTTCATGGTGTGACTGATCAACTTAATTCCCCTGTAGTTACTGCAGGTCTGCACATCTCCATTATGCTTAAAGATCGGTACCAGCACACTTCTTCTCCATTCCTCAGGCATCTTCTCACCTTCCAAAATCCTGTTAAACAATCTGGTTAAAAACTCCACTGATATCTCTCCTAAACATCTCCACGCTTCCACCGGTATGTCATCTGGTCCAACCGACTTTCCACTCTTCATCCTCTTAATCGCTGCTGTCACTTCCTCCTTACTAATCCTATCTACATCCTGCTTTACCAACTCCACATCGTCCAACCTTCTCTCTCTCTGATTTTCCTCATTCATCAGCTGCTCAAAATACTCCCTCCACCTTTTAAACGCACTCTCCTCACTAGTCAACACATTTCCATTTCCATCCTTTACTGCTCTAACTTGCAGCACATCCTTCCCAGCTCGGTCCCTCTGCCTGGCCAATCGGTATAAATCCTTTTCTCCTTCCTTAGTGTCCAACCTCTCATACAGCTCCTCATATGCCTTTTCCTTGGCTTTCGCCACATCCCTCTTTACCTGCTGCCGCATCTCCTTGTACTAGTCATGGGCGATACTGCAACATTTAGTATCGATCCGATACCAAGTAAATACAGGCCAATATCGCCGATATCGATACCGATACCTTTTTTTATTTTTAGCGCACAATCTAAATTACCTTGACTTTCTTGCGTAGCGAATATCACTGTATCACTATAAAGTGATTGCATAATTTTGTTAATCTGAATACATCTGTGTTTTGTGATGTGATTTGCTCTGTAATTGGTCATGTGTGAGGTTAACAAAAAACAAGACATTTTCAAATGAAAAAAATATATTATTGTAATAAACTATGCAAACATCACAACAGCAAGGAAATTACAATAACAGTAATAAAATTAGCAGAAAAACTGAACAATACTATTAAATATACATTAAACAACAATATAGTAACAATTATTTCTCCCTTTAACTGTACTTATTTCGCGTTAACAAAAAATAAAGTGCACAAAATGATTACTAGAAAATAAAGCAGCTGTTTTAATAACAAATTAAATAATTTCCTATTTAGAATACTGCCTTATCTTATGAACAAAGTACACACCATATCTAATACCTAAACAAAAGTTGAGAACTACTAAGCTACAGATTTTTGTTGAGAAACAATAACATATTTACATGTTTCCTTTCAATAAATGTCTTTTGTGGCTTATTAACTGTCCGGCCTTTGAAAAAATTCTTTCTGCAGGCACAGAGGAAGCAATGACTCCCAGGTGTTTCTTGGAAAATGGGAAATGTTGCCTGATTAATTTTCCACCAAAGTAGTGGATCTTGGTCTCATGGAATTGGCTTCTCCTCTGACTAACAGCGCATTTCAATTATGGCATCAGTGCTAGTAGAACGATGCTGCTGAGATGCAAGGACTTGAGAGTCAAATTCTGCCCATATCCCACATTTTGCTGCAGGAGGGCAAGCTGCTGCTTCTGCAGGGGAGCTTGAGGTAGATGCAGTAGCCATTGCTGTGGTCGAGCTGGTAGCTGGGCTTGAGGTTAAATCAGCAGCTGACACTGAAGAGGTAGGGCTCTGACTCAATGGCTGAATTTCTGTGATGAGTCGCTTTTTCATAGATTCAACATTTGCCATGTCACGGAACCCCAGGTCTTTAAATCTTGGGTCCAGGTAGGTACTGACAGCATAACGATAAAACGTCTCAGTACTTCTAAAATGACGTTGACATTGTGCTGACAGCTCAGCAACTAAATTGCTACCTTGGCAAACATTAGATGCTGTTGATCTCAGAAGTAGTGACACCAGGGAATTACTTTTGAAACTGAAACATGTGTTTCAGTTGATATCTCTTTTGTAACTTCTTCAAATGGTTTCAAAGCTTCAATGGAACGAGTGATCATGGACCACTCCTCCTCACTTAAGCAAAGGGATGGCTTTCCAAGAAGACAGAGGACAATAGTCACAGCTTCCTTTTGCTCTAACAGTCTCTCAAACATATAGAACACGGAGTTCCACCTGGTTTCGATTGACTGTTTCAGTTTGTGTTCTGGATATTTAAGTTGGTTCTGAATTTCCTTGAGCTTCTCTGCTGCTCTTGTGCTGTGATGAAAGAAAGATACAATAGCACTGCATTTCTGCTGCACGTGAAGAAGATCTGGGAGCGCCTTCATGGAGTCTTTCACCAACAGATTTAGGGTATGTGCAAAACATGGATAATGTGCCCAACCTGCTTTGCGCACAGCCGCAACAAAGTTTGCAGCATTATCTGTGATTACAGCCTGAACTTTGTCTGTTATGCCCCATTCCTCAGTGACTCTCTTCAATTCTGAACAAATGTTTTCAGCACTGTGTTGTCCTTCAAAACTACAGGTTTCTAGAACATATGCTTGCATTTGCCAGTTCTCGTCAATAATATGGCATGAAACAGTTAAGTAAGCCTCTGTGGCCCTTGATGTCCACATGTCTGTTGTAAGTACAACACTATTTGCAACATCTATAGCCTTTTTCACACTTGAGTGGCACTCTTTATACAGTGTTGGTATTTTTTCCCCATCATTTGTTTCCTACTTGGAATTCTGTAACGTGGGTCAAGTATTTTCACAAAATTCCTAAAACCCTCATCTTCAACAATGGAGACAGGCTGCAGGTCCTTTGCAATCATTTTAGCAAGGCTTCTTGTAATATTGGTCGCTCGTGGGGAATCACCTAGGTGAAATAACAAAATTATTAGTTTTAGTTTATAGCCTATCCACTTGTAGCTTAAAAAAGCAATCCTATAGTCTCCCTCTCATGGTTAAATTAAACACACACACACACACACACTTTGTTAATCTTAGTTTTCATTAAAAAACATTAACAAAAATTCATAAATATTGTAACAAATGTATTATTAATTTTTAGTTGTTCGTTAGTACAAATGACACTATATTCGTAAAGCAAAACAATCCCTTTAGATGTAAACCGCAGTTTTACATCTAAGGTTATACATATTAAACATATACATGTATTAAATAAATACATTAACATATACATTTAGCTACCTGGATAATATTTCTCTTGAAAGGACTCTGCCAGTGTCTTCTGTCTTGCTGCCGACAGGGCTGAAACTTTGGCCTCCTCTCGTTCTTTTTGTAGTTCGCTACACTCTTTGTCATGTTGTTTCATGTGCTTATGTAAATTTGTGGTGTTACCACAGTAGCGAATACACTTTTTACACACGTCGCAATTCGCTATGGTCTCATCTACAGCAGTAAAATACCTCCACACAGCGCTCCGTTTTTTGTCTGCTGGCTCCATGATACCACGCACTCGCGAGTCGCGACTGGCGAGCAACCTCGCCCTCACTCTTTCGTTTCGTTTTCGAAAAGTATCGATACTTTGACTTTTGGATCGATACTTTTCGATACCATCCCCAGTATCGATAGTATCGATATTTGGTATCGATACACACATGGCTACCTTGTACTCCTGCCTACTTTTCTCATCATTCTGTCTATCCCACTTCTGTTTTGCCAACCTCTTTCTCCTTATGCTCTCCTGCACTTCCTCATTCCACCACCACGTCTCCTTGTCTTCCTTTCTATTTCCAGATGTCACACCAAGTACTTTTCTAGCTGTCTCCCTCAACACTCCTGCAGTAGTTGCCCAATCATCCAACACCTCTTCAACACCACCGAGCCTCTGTCTGACCTCTTCCCTGAACCTCACACTACACTGTTCCTCCTTCAGTTTCCACCATCTTATTCTTCTTTCAGTCCTCACTCTCCTCCTCTTCTACTTCGCCTCCACAACCATCCTACAGACCACCATCCGATGCTGTCTAGCTACACTGTCCCCTGCCAACACATTACAGTCTCCAATCTCCTTCAGGTTGCATCTCCTGCATAGCACATAGTCCACCTGTGTGCACCTTTCCCCACTCTTATACGTATGATACCTATGATCCTTCTTCTTCTTAAAATAAGTGTTCACCACTGCCATTTCCATCCTTTTAGCAAAATCTACCACCATCTGCCCTTCCACATTCCTCTCCTTAAAACCATACCTACCCATCACCTCTGTTCCTTCACCTACATGCCCATTAAAGTCTGCCCCAATCACCAATTGTTCTTTCCTAGGTACACCATCTACCACTTCATCTAATTCACTCCAGAATCTTTCCTTCTCTTCATCTCACAGCCGACTTGTGGAGCATAGGCACTGATGACATTTATCATCATCCCTTCAACTTCCACCTTCACGATCATCACCCTATCAGAAACTCTCTTCACCTCCACTACACTCTTACTGTACTCTTCCTTCAGAATCACCCCTACACCATTTCTCTTTCCATCGACACCATAATAAAACAGTTTAAACCCACCTCCAATGTTCCTGGCCTTACTTCCTTTCCACTTGGTCTCCTGAACACACAACATATTTACCTTTCTCCTCTCCATCATATCAGCTACCTCTCTCCCTTTACCCGTCATAGTACCAACATTTAAAGTACCAACCCGAACCTCCACTCTCCTACACTGCTCCTTTTCCTGCCGTCTCTGTAGACGTCTTCCTCCTCTCCTTCTCCTTCTTCGGCCAACAGTAGCCCAATTTCCACGGTACCCTTTATTCTTGATACCTGTGGCGGTCGTTGTTAACCCGGGCCTCGACCGATCCGGTATGAAATCAAGATGAAGAAATTAGAAAAAAACAAAAGACACAGGGTGTCTTCAGGGTATAAATATGAGCGCAAGCAGACAGCAGGTGTACTTCGTCATTTTGGTGTGCTTTATCATTTTTGATGTGCTGATCATTTTGATGTGAAGTACCCACCTTCTGTTGAGCCCATTGGAACGTGCATGAAATAAAGAAGTTTTGCTTTTACTCATCCAAGACTGAGGATCCTTCATTGGCGGTTTGTGTCTATTATATTTTATCTTTTTAGGATTGGCTGAACAACATTGGGAATCCTCTGAGCAAAGAATCCACCCTCGATGTGTCGTCTCGGAGACGGGCTCTGAGTTCCGATAACACATACACATTTTTGTGTATAAGTGCAATATAAATAAATGAAATTCAATTTAAATGAAGCTGAATAATATTAATGAAATAAATTAAATGATTCAGAAAAGACGAGTACAGATGAACCAGTGAAGCGACTCTTCTGAACCTCATTGTTTTGAATAGAAGTGATGAACCGAACTCTCTTGAACCGAGTCACTTGAACTGAATCTAAGGAGTCGAAATCATCGAATTGAATCTTTTCGAACTGAATGGACTGAATTATTAAAATGAATCTATCAAAAGTTATACTTGAACTATGATATGAGGCTGCATTGGAACAATACTTTATAGTATTGTGTGCATCAGATGAACCCATGAAGAACTCATGTATTGTAAACTGATTTAATCTCTTTGTTATTGTGATTTAATATTTAAACTGATACTGTGAATACTGTTCAATAACTGTTTATTTTATTACTTTAACTTCTGTTCATGTAAAATTGGGTTTAAACAGAACCTTTATTTTATTATCATTTACTTTTGTCCTGTTTTCCCAACATTTTATCATGTGGATTTTAATTCTTAGTTAAATTTAAATAATGTCCAATAATAATTTAATAATAGAAACAAAACACACACTATATTTAAGATATTTATTTATTTTAAAGGAAGAAAAAATATTTAGTTCTATAATCACTGATATTTTTGTACTTTATTATATGTAGCACATGTCCAGCTGGATCTCCTCTTTTTCTTTCTTTTTCTTTCTCTAAAGCTGAAGTCATATTGCTGAACAGCTGTACAGCTTCCTCCCTCACCTAGAATCTTTGTTTCCTCAGAGATTTTCTGCAACTCTTTGGGTTTGTAGAGGTTCAGCTTTCTGTTCCTGTTCTTGATGTCCAGATTTGTCTCATCTTGCTGTTGTTTCTCATAGTCAGAACCCAAAGTGCCCTCAGCTGAGCTACATGTTTCTCCAATTGCTCTTGGTTTCTCAGAATGCTCTTTCCCAAGCTCATCAGTCTTCTTCTGTATCTTACATTGATTCATGGTATCCTGGAGCTCTCGAATGTAGGAGAGGAACATATTAGAACTCCAAACCATATCTAGTGTAGCCTTCTTTTTTTTCTCTTTCCATTTATTTTTCTTAAAATTTAAAGTCAGCTGAACAACATCGTCCCCCAGTTGCTCCTGGTATCTCATCAGATGATCTCTCTCATGCTCTGCTCTATTCTTCTCCTCCTCACAGTGATTTAGAGAATCCTGGAGCTCTCTGATGGTCTGGAGCTGTAAGTTGTCATTCTTCTCCATGTCTAGTTCGGCCTTCTTTCTTTTCTCCTTCCACTTATTTCTCTCAAATTCCAAAGTGGCCTTCAGATGAGCAACATGTTTCTCCTGTTGTTCTCGTTTTCTAATCAAATTATCTCGCTCATGCTCTGCACAATTCTTCTCTTCCTCACATAGATTCAGGAATCTTGAAGGTCTCTGATGGTTTGAAGATGTAGGATGGTCCTCTCCTGCATGTCTCTTTTGACCATCTTTATTTTTACCTGTGTAATATATGTACTATTGGTATCAGCATTCTGTGATAAGCCTGCCCTCTAGTGGTGACTTATGTAGTGCCGTATTAGTAATGGCAGTTCTGAATAAAAACCATGTGAGTTAACACGACTCAACCGTTCTGCTGCATATTATTCTTCTGACAGCATACACAACAACCTGCCATTTATTTTTTTCAAAATCCAAAATGGCCTGCAGCTGCGCAACACGTTCCTCCAGTCGCTCTTGGTGTCTTATCAAATTATCTTTCTCATGCTTTGCAATCTTTCTCTCTTCTTTACAGAGATTCAGAGTATCCTGGACCTCTTTAAAGGTCTGGAGCTGTAAGTTGTTCCTCTCCCTCATGTCTAGTTGGTCCTTCTTGCTTTTCTACTTCCATTTATTTCTCTCAAATTCCAAACTAGCCTCGAGCTGAGCAACATGTTCCAGCAGTCGCTTTTGTTCTCTCGCCCAGCTCTCTCCCTCACGTTCTACTGTTTTCTCCTGTTTCTCATAGAGTTTCAGGGAAGACTGGAGCTTGGTGATGTTTTTTAGGTGTGTGGTTTCTCTTATTTATGTGCTGTTCCTGCTGCTTTCGCTCAGAAGCCAAAGTAGCCTCCAGCTTTTGCACCGTCTGTAGCAGAATGGCTTTCTCTTCTCTCTCTTTTGCTAACTTCTCTATCATCAGATTATTAAATGCATCCAAGTCTGTTACTACTTTCTCCATGTGTTCCAGCTCCTCCTTCGATTCAGCAATCTGCTCAGATTTTTTCTCTCTCCTGGGTTGAAAAATTTCTCTAAACCTTTTGAAGAGCCCCATGTTTACGTGTCTTTACTCAAACGCACAAACCTCAGAAATGAGAGAAACAGAGACGCATTCCGACTTATTCACATTGCCCTACTGTGATGTCACACAGAGATGCCCCGCCCACCGCCTGTGACGTCACCTGGTCGCGCGCGCACGCTCTCTTACACGCACACACTCACTATGCGCATGCGCACATTACAGAGGGAAAGCGCGGATAAAATATTATGGCGTCTTCACAACTTTTCTGTTGTTCCTGAGAGAAGAGCGATATTACAGTTATAAATAAGATAAAAACGGCTGTAAACTGTGTATAAAGCGAGTGAAGGTCAGCGGGACTCCATGCTCTCTGAGGACGGACCGGGGCTAGCTTAGCATGCTAACTTCAGTAGATATGTTACATAATACATAGAGGTTTTTAAAGTCCAAACTGTCATTGATTCACATTCTGTTGATAATTGTATTTGATTGATGAGTGTTTAAAGTACACTTATTAGATAGAGCTCTATAGAGAAAGCAGTTAGTACGCGGTATTTGACAGTAAACGGTCTTGAGTTGAGAACCGGAAGTTGACCGGAGTGAATCAATGAATGTTGCAAAATCATAAATGACCAGTAGGTGGCAGTGTGATGTGTATTAGAGCTCACTGTCACAGCAGGTAATTAGAAGTAGTGGAGCTCTAATGACGTCATTATAGCAAAGACAAGACACACAGCAGTTTGGGATTCTTTTATTGACTTCATTGATTAATTGATTTGGAGTATGATTGTGTTTCTGATCAAAGTAAGTTCATGTGTATGGAGTAAAAAAACCTGTACATTTCTCACTTCCAGACAGTATTATGAGATGTTCATCTGCTGGAAGTTCATGTTTAATGCTGCATGTTTTATAGGATTTATGAGCTGGAATAAATGTTTTACTTTTAAATGTTTTCTTTTAGCCAACTGGTGCATTTTTGTCTATATGCTTCAGATGAGTTTTATAAAAAAACACATTTTTACTACTTATTAAAAAATAAAACGTCATTCTGAGTGAAACCAATTGTTTATTAAATGCATTATTCACTAAATAAACATCAATGAAACTCAATGATTTGTTTTTTTTAAATGTAAAAATATTAATTTGAGGATAATTGAACTTAATGAATCGAATAGTTTTGGATTAAATAAAGACTTAACAGCACTGAATTCTCCTTTAAATGAACTTAAGTTTACTGAAATAAATACTGTTACTTATATAAAAATAATCCCGGTTTCTTGAACCCTGTTCGGTTTCAGCCCCACTTTTGGGCCTCACAGCTAAAAACGATCTTCCTGACTTTCAATGGTAAAAGTTCCTGACAACAGTGTGCTACATACACAATTTACATCTCTTTTGAAAGAACACATTGGGCTTTACATCATCCAAAGATGCTGAAGTTCCTTAGAAAAAAATGTGTAGGTCATAAACATTATCTTATATTCCTATAAACATTATTCTGAGACTGTGTGTAGTCTTTTTCTCCCTCCGTCTGTTTGAGGAAAAGCAGCCTGATACCCAAATGTACTGGGAATAATAAAATTCACACAATAAGCATAAGACTGGTATTTGAACATTAGGAAAACAGTAGAAGAAGAAAGTAATGAAAATAAAAGTAGCACAATGCTTCCTTCAGTGCCTCTGTGAATGATGGAGCACATCTGGACCTTCCTTTTATCCTTCCATTTTACAAACAGCACATCCTCTTCTCTCAGCCAGTGATGAGGCCTCGAGGAGCTGTTTTCAGAAGCTTGTTGGTGATGGTTTGAGGGTTTGTTGACTGAATTTTCCCACATGCTCAGATATAATTTTTTTTGGGCGATCTCTAAACAGTGCTGGACTTGTGTAGAAGTCATCAACGAACAGTTTGTAGCCCGTTCCCAACATCTTCTCATCAACAAGTGCTATGACAGATGGTCTACAGACCAGGTGTAAAATCCTGATTCCACCTCTCTTCAGGTGTGTTGGGGGATACAACAGGTGAAGACTGGGATTTTCTGTCTCTCACTCTTACTGGTAGAGCTGAAACAGGTGCTGAGTTTGGAGACTGCTTGAACCTCTTTTCTGGTTGATGGCTGGTGTGTGGAACCCACTTCTCCTCAGAAGATCGAACTAAATGGCTGTTGGAGCTGCTATCATGGGCCCTCAACTGCTCAGTTGTATGAATTAGATAATAATTATATATTATATTATATATAATTATATATATATATATATATATATATATATATATATATATATATATATATATATTTTTTTTTTTTTTTTTTTTTTTAGTTTGGTTCTATAAATGTATCAAAACATAATAAGGTCCAGAAGAGTCGGTTCATTGGTTTCGGTTCAATTGAGTCTGAATCGAAAGATTCACTGGTAAATGACTCAATTCCACAGTTCAAACAAAATCTGTAACATGAAACATTCTGTCTCCTTAAAAATTTTTCTTTCAGCCGTCTCACTCAAGAAAAAGAAACTTTTGTTCTGTTTGTGCAAAACCAGCAGCTGGTCAGAAAGTTCCTTCTTTGTTCATAGGTTAGTTTGAGGGGTTCACCTCAGTCAGCTTCGTCTCCGTGGTTTGGCTCGTCATCTTACATCATCGTCTCATTGTAATGAACGGTGTTCCAGCATGAAAAACAACTGACCTGCATGCACTGTAAAACCTACCAGCACATTTTAATAAAATAAATAAGTAAACATAACTTAATTCTCAAAAAACACTGAAGCCACTCATTAGCATTAATTTAACAACTCAAAAATGATTTTGTGATATTATAACTCAACTATTTTAAGTAGATTTTAATTTATTTCACATTTTAAGTATTGATTATTTATTCTATTGAGTTCAATTATTAATTTTCTTTAAGTTGACTTGCAACTTGAAGAAAACGAGTAAGCACTGCACTTCTTTTACTGATAATGGTTTTGCATGTTTTGCCTACGTGAAACGTGTATTTTTTGACTGCTTGCTCATGATATAGCGGATGAGCTCGGTCTCATGATCAACAGTTTAATTCTTTCATCTAAAGTAAAATTGTAAACTTGGACTTCACCTTATACAGTCCTGAAAACTTCTAGTTTGGATTTCTGTTCAAATGATGTACTGTCATGGATCAACTAAGCGTCAGAAACCGGGAGAAATACAGAATGTTCTTTATTGTCCACAAATACACACATAAGAGTTTGAGAAGTGACTGAAGCAAAAGGTACACTTAAGTGCTTCCTATGAAGCGTAGCTAGGAGCATGGAAGCACAGGGAACAAGTGCGGTAGGAAGTCCGGGGGATCTATGGTCGTAACTGGTAGATCGGACAGTAAATGAGGGGGAATAAATACCTTATAAAGGGGACAGGTAAATGGAATCCTACTAATCGGGTGTAGGTGATTAGTAGGAGGAGGACCGGTGTAGGTGATTAGTAGGAGGAGGAAAGGTGTAGGTGATTAGTAGGAGGGGGACAGGTGTAGGTAATTAGTAGGAGGGGACAGGTGTAGGTGATTAGTAGGAGGAGGACAGGTGTGGGTGATTAGTAGGAGGAGGACAGGTGTGGGTGATTAGTAGGAGGGGACAGGTGTAGGTGATTAGTAGGAGGGGGACAGGTGTAGGTGATTAGTAGGAGGAGGACAGGTGTAGGTGATTAGTAGGAGGAGGACAGGTGTAGGTGATTAGTAGGAGGAGGACAGGTGTAGGTGATTAGTAGGAGGGGACAGGTGTGGGTGATTAGTAGGAGGGGACAGGTGTGGGTGATTAGTAGGAGGAGGACAGGTGTAGGTGATTAGTAGTAGGGGACAGGTTTAGGTGATTAGTAGGAGGAGGACAGGTGTAGGTGATTAGTAGGAGGGGACAGGTGTAGGTGATTAGTAGGAGAAGGACAGGTGTGGGTGATTGTAGGAGGAGGACAGGTGTAGGTGATTAGTAGGAGGAGGACAGGTGTAGGTGATTAGTAGGAGAAGGACAGGTGTAGATGATTAGTAGTAGGAGGAAAGGTGTAGTCGATTAGTACGAGGAGGACAGGTGTAGGCGATTAGTACGAGGAGGACAGGTGTAGGCGATTAGTAGGAGAAGGACAGGTGTAGGCGATTAGTAGGAGGAGGACAGGTGTAGGCGATTAGTATGAGGAGGACAGGTGTAGGTGATTTGTAGGAGGGAGAGGCTGAGTGAGAGTGTGAGCATTGGAGGAAGGCGTGACTGGTGGCTCCCTGGCATGTACCTTGAACCTGTTACTGTATGTTGTCTTGCTGTGTCTCTGCATCAGACATGCTTGCGCTCTGCAACCCTTCGGCAGAACAGAGGAGCCCCAACACTAGATATTTACACCTTAATGAAGGAGTGGCGGTCATGTTCATGAACAAACTGCTCATTTGGTCTTAACAAAAGGTAGCATAAGGTTTATTTTATTGATTTGCATGTTTGATATAATTTATCCATGTATTTTCCATGTTCCCTGTCCCCGTTTCCAGATAATAAGCAGATACATGAGGTAGTGAACTGCACAATGTCCAGACTCCAGAATGCAAGCAAACATATGCAATTTTCTGAATGGCTGGAATGCCTAGTAACAGCAATTCCGGCGGGGCTTCTGATCTTTATTTAGCCGATGGAGAAAGATCTTAGACACATTTCACGCCCAAATCGTGTTTCAGACAGATCTAAATCTGTGTATATATTCGGTGGTAAGATGGTGAGAAACAGGTTGTGAAAGTGAGCTTTTACTTCTTATTACTGCGTTTTCTAAAATCTACAAGCATTGCATTTTTTTGGCTAGGTCAGCTTGTTTTTCTGTTGGCTAACAATAATGTACACTAATTATTATTACTTGATTATTCAACACAAACGGAGACTAAGGGGACATGAGCAACCTGTTAGCGACGTTAGCAACAGCTTTTAATTTTCAATAGTCACATTTAATTAATTGCATTTCGAGGTTGTGCTAAATTTGGTGGCTTCAGCTATTGCACTTCATATGTGTAAGGTGAATAACTTAAAATTAAACGAGCCTACGTCCTTTTCTATTGGTTGAAGTGATACAAAAAAGCCAAAACGTCCTAATACCAAGTTTTTCCCATATGTTCTAGTGATTGCCAAATAATGTGAAAATGTAAATAGTGTGAATTTGCTAGTGCCGTAAAAACACTTCTGTCGAGACATTACAGACATAATCATAGACAGTATTCCACAATCTCACGCCATGGCTGTATATTAATTGCATGTGCACATTTAGTACTTATTGATGATACATTTGTCTAGAATACATTCGGAGAAAAATGTGCTACTTGAAGACGTTAAAAATGTGGCAGTTAATTACACAATTAATTGCCCCATGTGTGATTTTAAGCAGCCATTTGTGGAGAAAGACATGTTTATTCATTTAAGGGGGCATTTATGAAGGAAAGAAACAGTTCCATGTCCATTCAGTGGCTGCAAGTTTCAAACCAATGTGTATTCCACATATAATGCACACAAATGCAGAGAACACCAAAAAGCCTTAGATTTTGATCCATCAGATGTGGTGCAGAATGTCTCAAATACAATCCAGTATAGTGACATTAAACATCATGCAGTGCAACGTTCAGGTGAAAATGAAACTGCCCCAGCAGCAGATAGTAGCAGTAAGGGATTAGGAGAGCAGAACAATTTGGCTGCATTCATCTTGAAAATGCAAACTATTCTCCATGTGTCACAGAGGGCAACACAGAAAATCATTAAGCATATTGTTTTCACTGTCAGAACCTTTTGTGAGAGAATCTGTATTCAATACACTGAAAAAAAAAAACAAATCTCCACATACTGATCAACTTGTAAGTGAAATTGTACAGCCAGTGTCAGATAGTCTGTGACATCTGAGGGGCAAAAATGCTAAATGGAGAAAATCCTATTATGAGGAAAAATTTCCATTAGTTAAACCTGTAGAGAACATTAATGAGTCATTAAATTCCACCTTAATGTATGTGCCAATTATCTCATCTTTGCAGTTGTTGCTTAAAAAACAAGATGTACTTGAGAAAGTTCAAGAAACCACTTCACAGTCACCTGGACAGTATTCATCATACAGCGATGCCTCATACTACCAGGAACATTTGCTATTATCAGTTGAGGGTCAGAAATTAGCAATAATTCTTTATATTAAGGACTTTGAAATTGCAAATCATGTGGGGACATACAAAACAATACACACAGTCTGTGCGGTTTATTAGATATTGGCTAACCTGCTAGTAAAATATCATTCTGTCCTCCACTCTAATCAGTGCGACGGTTTGGATATGAAAAGGTTTTTGCATCTCTCCTGAATGACTTAAAAACTCTTAAAGCAGTGGGTGTTTACATTGAAACATCTGGTGACTGTCTAAAAGGCACAGTTTATTCGGTTGTAGCTGATAACCCTGCTGCTCATGGGCTAGCTGGTTTCAGTGAGAGTTTCAGATCGAATTATTTCTCCAGATTTTGTCTCGCCATTCAAACAGAAATGCAAAACTCATATGTAGTTTTGAAACGTGAACAAAAGATCAGCATGATCAACTTGTTGAAAAATACAAAAGAATGAGAGTGATTGTAATCATGGTGTAAAACACAGTTGTGTTCTGTCTGATCATCTATCCTATTACCACCCTGTCACAGAATTTCCACCTGATATCTTACATGACCTGGTGGAAGACATTGTTCCTGTGGAGTTGGCACATTGTTTGAAAGGTTTGATTAAGGTTTAATTTCCTTCCAGCATTTAGATAAGGTTGACCGTCCTCACCCAATTCCACAATATTTTGACCATGGTGGAACAATTGGAGGGAATGGGCATGAGGACCACACTCTTCTTAGACTGCTGCCTGTTCTTATTGGGTCCAAAATCCCATAAGGTAATACATTTTGCGAAGTATTAATGGATTTGGAAGATAAAGTAGAACTTGCTGTGTCTCATACTTTTACATATGAAACTATTCGGTACATGGCTTGTAACATTTCAGATCAAAGGCAGCTAGTTTAAGTAGTCTTGCCCAGCTTACGATTACGACCATAGCATCATTATATTGAGCATTATACCCGTCTCATAAAGTGCTTTGGTCATTTGGTGCATCTCTGGACAATGTGATTTGAGGGGAAGCATAACGTGTTAAAAAAATTGTTCATAATACTCATAACTACAAAAATGTAGTGATAAAAAACTGGTGTTCGTGGTGCCTTCCCTGAGTTTAAAGAGATCAAAAACACATTACTCATTAAAGACAATATCTACTTTTTACTCAAAGACTATGAAACATTGTATGTTGAGCATTTAAGATCATATGAGCTCATAGAATATACAAACAAAGGTCATACAGTGAAATTTGTGTTTCAGCTAATAGACCAAATGCCATTATTCACCTATAAAATATCAGCATTTTATTCCAGTGTCTGAATGAAAAAGCAGAACCATAACAAACTCTGTCCTCTACCTTTTTTCGCAGTCAACTGATAAACAATAAGCATCTTTTTGGACCATTTGTAAACTCTAGTAATCACCTTCCTGGACACAAAGGTCAACATAGTGATAGGTAATGTGTATTTCACATTGATTTATACACATTGGTGTGTGTTGTGAGGATTATTTGGTTTGTATATATTATTTCAATGTAAGAGTACATTCTTACATATGCAAAGTGTTTTAAAAGTTTACATTAAGTTGACCTTAAAGAAATATTGTGATATGTTTAAGTTCTTTCCTGATCGAAGCTGACCGATTGCTGCTGTTTATATTCAAATTCCCCAGAATGCCAAACATTTTTCTAAATGTTGTGGCTTATTTATCAGCTTTGTGCAATACTTTAACATGAGAACTGGGTATGCATTAATAAAAATGATGAGTAATTGAGAACCTGTGTTCTAACAATAAGGGGAACATACATATATTGATATTTAAGGGTCGTGAAGGCATTTGGTTCATGTTGACTCTTGAAAATGATTTTTGTGTTTCATGTTACAGTTCTCCCAATACAGTACAATTAAAGTGACTGATGTACTGAAACTGAGGGTCATCCTAGATGATGACAACGCTGAAAGGCTGATTTTGCCCTCTTGTCCTGAGAATGTACATGGCCTCATTGTTTAAGTTAAAGAACTTGATTTTTACTTTCAGCTTCAGTTTGAAGAAACAGAGTTTGACAAAGCACTATGCAATCTAGTTATTATCGAGGACTTTGCCTCCCGAGCGACTTTTAGACTAGTTAAACTGGTTGAAACAGATCTGAGTTCTTCCAGTTTAGACGAAACAATGCTACTGTCTGATAGATCAGTAGATTCACCAGAGCACCTTAGCCGTTGGCCAGAGGTCTTTGTTGTTCCCTCATTCTCATATGAGTTCTAGTACACTCTAAGCAAAGGCAACGCTGCATTTATGACAGAGGGAAAACTTTGAAGCTGACAAGGGATCATAAACACAACATACTTGATGTGATGGCTGTTGAAATGTTTAAGCATAAAGCCTATCCTAGTTCCAAACAGATTGGTACGGCTGCAGAAACTCTACTATTCAAGCACCCCTGTCTAAAAGAAAAGGTTCCACAACAGGTTATGAGGGTTGGAAGAACAGCCTATGCTTCAAAATGGGCAACTACAGGACCAAACTGACCAGGGCTGACATAAAGGGTGTGGCTGTGAATGAAGGAAAGTGAAGCAGGACAAATCCAGAAGGTTTAGCATCCAGAGCCAATATCAAATGACCCAGAAGAGGGGAAATTAATTTCCTTCCCAATTATTCCTGTGGACAGACTAAGGGCATTTTGGAAACCAAGAGGCTTGAGATGGTGGACCAGTTCAAGAAAGCTGTAGAAGGAAAAGACATGACTCTCATCCATCAGCATATGCAACACACCTTTCTCTCAGGCATGAAGAAATTTTGAATTTAGCTCCTTTAATTGCTAAACTAAAAGATAGATGTCCTCCACACTTTTGTGAAGCTCGAGTAAGTAAAAAAACTGTTACTAGGACCACATAGTGTCACTCGTCTTTGCAGCACTGCTTAAGCTAGAAAAAGTCTTAGTTTAATATGGATTGTTGATTTGTATGTCCTTTTGTTCCCAATGCAGCTTTACAGCTAATTTCACAGGATAACAAATCAAAATCTGCCATTTTCTTTCTATGCTGCTCTTGACAAATATACACCTCAGTTTCTGAAACTGTATAAAAAGAGGAAAATAGGATATTTTGGTGAGAAGATGGAAGACTTTTTGATAGCATATGAAAAACATGTAAATATATTTTAAGTGCATTGCATTACATTAAAGTAAATGTGAACACTCAACCCTAAAATCTTTGTGCAATGTATTTGTTTGTGCAAAAGGACAAAAAGGACATCAATGTATCCAGAACAGCAGCCCTGGCAGGCCTTTCACTTCACTTAAAGGAGGACTCCTCACAGATCTTCAACATTTGCAAGGTATTGTTATTGTCTTTTTACATATCTGCAAGTACAATTACCATATTAAATATTCTGAGGTAAACATTGCTATAAACAGTGGTAAAAACATTCAGACTACAATTGCACCCCATTATACAGAAAAACAAAGAGCAATAATACATCCCATAAATCTCTTATATTCATTTAAAATGTTAAAAATACTAAATTGCAGAATGCCAGTCATGACAATATGATTATAATAATACAATTATGATTTAGAAATTTATATCTAAAATATATCTTTCTGATATTATTCTATTTAAAACCATGGATGGTATAATATAAAATAAAAAAAAATGTTTTACATACAGTAGAACCTCGGGTTACGAGAAACTTTGAATATGAGCAAATTGGAATACGAGAAAACATTTTTAATAAATTTTGTATTGGGTTACGAGTGTTGCATCGGCCTGCGAGCAAAGATTTTGAGCAAAAATGTTTTCATTTCCGATGTTAGGGGTTAAAATTTGTATAACAATTACCATTACAAATTGTTGTGTATATGTATTTATGGACTTGTGGAACACATTAAGTGAATTTCCTTTATTTCTTATGGGAAATGTTTTATACCAGCGTTTTAGGTTGCGAGCTCGCTCCCAGAACGAATTAAACATGTAACCTGAGCTACTACTGTAATTTGTTCTTCCAAGTGGCAGATGTACATTTGCACACACACTCACTGAGCATGTATTCTTATTTCAGTATGAGTTGGAAGCCCAGGAGGGAGCAGTGGCTCTGGTGTCAGTGGTGAATAAAGACGTGGTGTTTTCTTTAACACTCGCCATGTGTCAATCATCTTTGAGGATCAGGTTGTAATGCCCCAAAGATTTTGGACTGATTCACTTGTAATTTAGTTTGGGCTTATGAACGCTCTACATTTGAGCTACCCTGAGAAGTTAAGTGGCTTTTTTTAGTTCATCCAGGTTTTCTTCTTAAATCTTGATGATGGAAGGAAGCCGCTCAAACCAAAGTTACAGGCTGAGAAATGAGCTGGAGCAAACTATTGAGAGGTGGTAGTATTTTTGGTTCAACATTGTTCACTAACTACTGTTAGACTACCATATTTTCCGGACTATAAGCCACTACTTTTTTCCTTCGCTTTGAACGGCGCGGCTTAAACAATGAAGTGGCTAATATATAAATTTTTCCTGGGTTTTTCCCAGTTTCACAAGCTTCAAGCCAAATTGAGCCCCATAATATTAGACCAATGAAATTGCCGAACGGGTTCAGGTGAACCAATGAAATTCTTTATATTAAATTGGGTGCGCTCCCACTGAATCGGGCCGCACCACATCATAAATATGGATGAGGTTCCTCTGACGTTTTACCTGCATCTCACTCGCACTGTCTACAGAAAAGGAGAATCATTCATCACGCTGAAAACAACCGAGCATGAAAAACACACTTCTGTGTTCTGAGCTGCACGGCATCAGGAGTAAAGCTTCACCGATGGTGATTTTTAAACGCACGATGATGCCGAAAAATAAACTCTCGAGAGAAATTGTTGTGAAAGGAAGGAGGAAGACGGTGAACAATGACTTTCTTGGTAGGCTACTGTTTAGATACAAGCCGTGTAACAGACACTGTCTTTAATTAAAGCCTGTGTAAAGTTCATTAGTTTCAATGTAGACACCATCCAGTTTTTGTTAAACAATATCCATTGTCGAAAGAGAAGAATGTTGGCATTGCTCCAGTTATTGACAATTTATTGTCACAAAATGTTTTGATCGAGACACATTCACTGTATAACACACCGATTAATCCCGTCTTGAAGGCAGATAAAAATGCTGGAGGCTAACACAAGATTTACGTGAGATTAATAAATAAGTTATTCCGTTAGCTCCTTTGGTGCCTGATGTAGCTACCATTGTTAACTCTATACCAGCGACTCACAGATTTTTTACTGTGATTGATCTTTGTTCTGCTTTTTTCAGTGTCCCTTTGGCCTCAGAGACGCAGACGCTTTTCGCATTTACCTATAGGGGACGTCAATTCACCTGGACCCGTCTTCCTCAGGGTTTCGTTGACTCGTCAGCCGAATTATACTAAATCTTTTCACCTTTATGTGCATGAACGTGGTGGTACGGCTGCGGGGATCCTAGCCCAGGAACACGGTGACAGATATTGCCCTGTTGCGTATCTTTAGAAAATCTTTAGACAACATAGCACATAGGTTGCCTTAATGCTTGCGTGCAGTGGCTACTGCGGCTCTGATGGTCCGGGATGCTGAGAAAAAGGTGCTGTCACATCCTTTGATACTGTACACCTCACATCAGGTAACAGCTATTTTACACAACCTCAACACACAACATATGACAGCACAACGTAGATCTGGTTATGAAACCACACTCTTGGCAACGGAAAACTTAACTATTAAGCCTTCTTCTCAGCCTTATTCAGCTGTAGTAGCTCTGCGTGATCTGCTAGACATTATTGACGTAGATGGTTTTGACGACGCACATGATTGCCTTAAACACATTGAACAAGAGACCTCTTGTAGGCCCGATCTTTTTGATACGGCCCTGGAAGAGGGGGATTGCTTATATGTAGATTAAGCGCACCAAAATAAAAGCCGCACTCACTAAATTTAACAATTTTTTAATTTTGAACATAAATAAGCCGCACCTGTCTATAAGTCGCAGGTGTCTACATTAAAACTAATGAACTTTACACAGGCTTTAATGAAAGACAGTGTCTGTTACACGGCTTGTATCTAAACAGTAGCCTACCAAGAAAGTCATTGTTCACCGTCTTCCTCCTTCCTTTCACAACAATTTCTCTCGAGAGTTTATCTTTTGGCATCGTCGTGCGTTTAAAAATCACCATCGGTGAAGCTTTTCTCACGATGCCATGCAGCTCAGAACACAGGTGAAGTGCGTTTTTTCATGCCCGGTTGTTTGCAGCGTGACGAATGATTCTCCTTTCCTGTAGACAGTCTGAGTGAAAGGCAGGTCAAACGTTTATATATTTATGCATATATTAGTCAAGTCAAGTCAAGTTTATTTGTATAGCGCTTTTCACAACAGACATTGTCTCAAAGCAGCTTTACACAAATCAACAGTGATGGTGAATGGTGTGCATTTGTCCCTGATGAGCAGCCGTGGCGACTGTGGCAAGGAAAAACTCCCTTAGATGTTATGAGGAAGAAACCTTGAGAGGAACCAGACTCAAAAGGGGAACCCATCCTCATCTGGGTGACATCAAGTTTGATCATAAATCTTTCAACAATACAACAACAATATTAGCATATTTATGATGTGGTGTGGGTCGATCCAGTGGGAGCTCAGCCGATTTATTATAAAGAATTTTATTGGTTCACCTGAACCCATTTGGCAATTTCATTGGTCTGATGTTATGGGGCTCAGTTTTTTGGCTTGAAGCTTGTGAAACCGGGAAAAACCCAGGAAAAGTCCATAAATTAGCCGCTTTATTGTTTAACCTTCATGTTGGTTGCCTACTGATTATTCTCCTACTTCCCCTGTCTCTCACCTGATCATTATTATTATCCTCCTATATCTTCCCCTGAGTCTGATCCTGATTGCTCACCCATGTCTTTTGCAGCAGCAGCAATGGCCCACAAACTCTTCTTTTCCAATAAACATGCTTAAGTCTGCCTTGTACGTTGTTTTGTTTCTCCTACACATTCATAACATTAGTCAGACCCTATTCTACTTTATTTATTAGTAACTGATTATTATTATTATTTTAATTATACTTGGAGTAAATAGGTTACATGAGTTTGATTAAATATACTATACTAATTATTAGGTCACACGCTAGATAAGGTGGATTAGATCCATCACTCCCTTATTAATTAGTCTCACACTCTATGCTTACTTCTATTTTAACCCATTACAAACATACATGTCACATAACACAAAAATGATTTTATTTATTTATATATTTATAACTAAAAAAAGAAACATAGACAAAAAATCTAAATAAGACAAAAATCTTAGCAAAAAATCGAGCAAAATCGAAAACAAAAAAAAAACAAAAAACAAAAATCGACCAAAATCGACATCATCACCCACCCTCAAAGCATCAACGGATAAGCCTAATCACAACATGATGAACTAGGAGTGGGCGAAAAACCCTGACAGCAACCAAATTGTATGTCAAATTCCCACTCTGCTTACCAGTGGAGCGACAGTGGACTCACCACCAAGGTCATTCTCAGTCGTGATTGTACAAGTAACTAACAAATGTGAAAACATAAGAAAATAAAAGCAAATGAAAGTTGATGCAGTCCAGGGCAAAGTAGCTTAACTATGGAATGGGTGATAGTCGTCTGATCCAGTGCGGCAGGGGAGCAGATATAGAACTGTGAGACTTCAGTGAAGACCACACCTCATCGTGAAACCTCAAACCACCACCGTGAGGTCTTGATGAGAATACCATTGAGTCTGTTCCGATTGTGTGACATTTGCGACTAAGGATAGGACGACAATTCCAATCACGATGTTTCGCTGGTTCAGTTGTCCATAGAACATAGCCACAGAAGGTGATGGTGTAGTACGTTACAAAGGTGCTTTGCATGACGAAGTCCGTGAACAGAAAACTGTGAGTTCTCGGAGCACCCAGCGAGCGGGCAGGAACTCCAAACGATTGGACAAGGGTAATAGCCCTACGCACATGAAAGATACGGGTGATCAGCTGAAGTCCTGCAGGAAGATCATAGACAGAGTTCTGGATGGAATCTAGCCACATTCCATCTGGGGAGAACATGTCAGCGTGGTGCAGAATGTCAATCACCGGTCTGAACGGGTCCGCATCAGTTTCCCAAACGAATTCATCCTTTTCTGGAGGAAACCTGAACCATTTACGGGGTAAATGATGGCACCGTTTACCTAAAGGACAGGTGGGCTGCTCCAGGCACCACAGGCAATGCTTTAGAAGAACAAGGAAAAAACAAGCATCGCAGGGAGCTCTAAAGGTGACAAAGTTGAAGCGATACCCCTCAGCACATGCTTTGATGTACGCACACGTGCCTTGATGTAGACGCATACTTCGCAGAAGCCACCTTTGTTCACGAGCTGCCATGTTCCTGCACACAGCATAAAATACACACAACAACAATATGATTTATACGATATAATCAAAGGATCAGAATTAAAGCATAGAAAGGATTTAGTGCTTTTAGTTATAAGGAAACGTTTGTTACAGTCATTTTTTCTCATTGACTAGGGCCATAATCCCTCCATCTAAATCCACATAGATGTTTTGATCCATATCTGTGGAGATGTTTTCTGTAGAAGACTCTTCACCTGTAATTTTATACACTGGGAGCCGTATGTATTGTCTAAACAATGGCAAGGAATTCCACAACAGATAAAACATGTCATGGCTGCAAGGATTATTAAAATTTTAGTCCCAGTCTGACCCTATTCTACTCTATTTATTAGTATAGTATGTTAATTATACTTGGAGTAAACAGGTTACATGAGTTTGATTAAAATATGGGCTGAATAGGTTAAATTAAGCTACTTCATTGTATCTAATAGATTCTATACTAATTATTAGGTCAATTTGTTGGATTCATTTAAAAATCTAAACTATAAAAGCTATGCTTAGCTAGCCGGCTAGTTACCCATGCTAATGTCGCTAAATAATAACTTTTTACTTTTCGAGTCTTCTACTAAATAATCTACAATATTCTGCCATAATTATTTAGACGACTTACCAGGTACCTGTATGAAGAAATGTTCAATAGAAGAAGATATTTAATGTTTTTTAGTTGCTGCTAATCGCTGCTGCTTCTTGCTGCTGTTTGTTTGTTTGGTGGTTGTCAATTTTAGAGTCTCTTTACTTACAATTGGTAAATTCACAAATGAGAAACAAAAGCACGCTCTGACTTATATAGATGTGTCACACTGTGACATCACACCTAGATGCCCCGCCCTCTGCCTGTGACATCATTATGTCACTCACTTTCTCTCTCTATCTATTGCTCTCTCTCTCTCTCACACACACACACACACACACACACTCACTCACTCACTCACTCACTCACTCACTCACTCACTCACTCACTCACTCACTCAATCTGCACATGTACAGATTACAGAGGTAAGATTACGCACAAACCGAAAGTTGACCCGAGTGACTTTATGAATGTTTTAGAATCATAAATGACCAGATGAAGCTGACTGAGGTGAACCCCTGAAACTAACCCAGGAACAGAGTAGGAACATTCTGACCACCGGCTGCTGAAAGGAAACTTCTTGAACTATCTATGGAATCAGACTCGGCCGACCTCATTGTTTTGAATAGAAGTGACCGAACTGAACTCTTGAACCGAGTTACTTGAACTGAATCTAAGGAGTCGAAATCATCGAATCAAATCTTTTTGAACTGAATTGACCAAACTGAATGAACTGAATTATTAAAATGAATCTATTAAATAGTTATTTCTGATGTTTTTCTACTAACTGCAGTTGTCCAAATTTATACTTGAACTATGATGTTATGAGGCTGCATTGGAACTATACTTTATAGTATTGTGTGCATCAGATGAACCCATGAAGAACTCATGTATTGTAAACTGATTTAATCTCTGTGTTATTGTGATTTAATATTGAAACTGATACTGTGAATACTGTTTAATTACTGTTCATTTTATTACTTTAACTTCTGTTCATGTAAAATTGGGTTTAAACAGAACCTTTATTTTATTATCAATAACTTTTGTCCCGTTTTCCCAACATTTTATCATGTGGATTTTAAACAGCTCCCCGATGAACTTGCCGTTACTCTTGGTTTTTCTGCGAGCTTTGTTTTTGCCTCCTCCAGCTCGTCCTGAAGCCTCTCACGATTACTGGCCTGGAGAAGTAAATCATCATAAAAACAAAAAATCTGTGCAATAAAAAATACAAATATTACACATAAAGATAAAATAGAAATTTTACAGAAGGACGGGTTCAAGCCTGATAACAGATTATCCACTTGAAGCTTCATTTGCAAATTCAGTAGATTTTAATATTATTCTGTGGGAAAAATGAAGAGAAAGCCCCTTTGAGAGAAACGATGCTTACTGAAACAGTTGCTTTCATTTCTTGCTGGAATATTTGAGATATTTGAGTCTCTGGAGCTGAGCCCCTGTGGGTCCGGTGGCAACTTATTTTGGTTACACTGTAAAAGCAGAGAGTGAAGCAATGATCTGTGAAACAATATTCCTTATTTGGTTTTAAAGTAAAAATAAAGCCCACATGTCAGAAGGCTTACCTTGTGTAGCACCACATCAGGTATGGATGGAAGCCCCTCTGGCGTCTGCATACAATTAGGCATGAACTGGATGCTCAAAAGAAAGTCTCTACTATATTGTATCCTCTTATTCTCCATCTCTAGCTCTGAGGAAGGAACGAGCAAAAGCAGACATGAAAAGTAGTGAAAAACATTATGAAGTGTGCTAGTCAAAAGAAGGAGGTCTCACTGTGCATGGTGTTGTTGTTGGGCACTTCGACAGGTGAAAGGACCCCATCGTTGCTTTCATCCTCAGAGCTGGGCTCGGGTTCATTCTTCGGCGGCTCGGCTTCCTGCGCTTCGATCTCATCTGCTGGTGTTTCTGCTGAAGCCAGATGCTCCACAATCACAAAAGACACACTGGAATTCTCGACTGTGGTTGAGACTGGCTCAAGGTTTAAAGTCAGACTGCTGGAAAGCGAGCTCTGGCTTATCCTAACACACAAACACACCCAATTAATAATAAAACACCAGGATTACTGTAAATTTGTAGTGTAAATGTAGCTTTCACACATTCACCGAAGTGAACGACAGCATTTATATCTTTATATATAGTTATTTAAAGAAATACTCCAGTGTTGGCACCTCAGTTTATACCTGCAGTATTTGTAGTCCATGTGCAATAACTACAACCAAGAGCTAACATGCCTCCTAGTTTATTGAGACGAGCAGAAAACATTACTCATGACTCTATTACAATGAAAGTCAAAGGGCAGTTGTGGGGAAAAAGGAACGATTATGTGAGATTTTTATACGGCATTACCAAAAGATAATATTGCATATTGAAATTTAAAGATGCCTAATTCTTTTATTTGTAAAAAACGTATTTAAAAAGTACGGGTCTTATTTCTAAAAGTACGGATTTGTTCTTTCAGGCTACTTTTGTAGTCAACACAGTTGCACAACAATTAATTTTTTTTTTAATTAAACTACACGTTTAATTTAGTCAAATTGTAAAAGATTTTGACCAATTAAAATCCAGTGCCGGGACAGCGACGAGCCCTAAACTCACCTCTCTAAGCGATTGGGAGTCGTCAGGACGAGGAGCCGTGTCTGTTTCGGCCGGCTCATCGATGGCGAATAGAGCAGAAACTGGAACCTCTGGGGGCACTTGCACAGGCTCTGTTTTATCTGGTTTGGTGTGACGGCTTGTGCAGGACCGGGCTCAGCTAAAGAGGTAGGCTTTTCAGCGTCATCTAATGCAGCATATTTTACTGAATAACTCTAAAGCTGTTCATCTGTAGACACCATAGACAGTAGCAATTAAATCACAGACTAGACGAGTCAAAAATCTAATAAAAAATAATAATTGAGATATTGGGACTTACCTAGTTTCAAGTCGGCAGGAGCAGGGGGGCCCTGAGCTCTGTCCCCATAATAGACACGCTCATTTTCCACCATTTGGTTCAGTTGCTGGGATTTGAGGTGGAAAGCGTGAGGATAATGAGAATTTGGACATAAAATAGAAAGAGAAAGAAGGGAAAAGAGAGTGCACACATAAGTAAAAAATAGTGGAAAAGGGCTGGTGAGCTATTAGCCAGAAGAATCTGCTTCCTCTATGAATGCGTGTGTGACTGTTACCTGCAGAGGCATAGAGACGGAAAAGACATTTCCCACTGGCAGAGTGGGGTTCCAACTCCTGCCAGCTTCTGATATGAACTCCTCAGTGATGTCCTTGTTGTCCTGGTCAGGATCTCGGACAACGATCTTAATGGAAAATAAATAGCACATGATCAGAGATAAATAGGCTCAATACTCAGTAAATGAACCAGTACTGAAACAAAGAGTAAGCACACGCAACGTTTTCCTCTTCCTCTTGGTAGATGGATGTTGCTGCAGTGGAGGAACCATTGTGAATGGAGTCTGGTTGTACACGGCCTGATCATTATAGAATAACATCCCTGCAGCCGACACTAATAAGAACAGTATCAGTTTCAATTAAAGACCAACATGTAAGCTGTGAGGATAATAACATCCTACAAGAAAACCAGCCTTTTTGTAAGGATGACTGGAAAGGCATGATGAACTTACCATTTGTTGGGGTAGTAGGTCCAGGGAGTACAGTGTAGCATGTATTGAATCCTGTGGGATGGACTGAGTACTGCTGAGGAGGCACCACATGTACTGGAGCACTGTAATAATACTGTAACACAAACAGCATATAAGTTTGGCATAAAAATCACAAAAATGCTAAAGCTATTTGAAGGTTAACGTAAACAGTATTTAAAACCTGCAGCTATAAAAGGACACACAGGGACAAATTCAAAGCACCAGGGTACACACATGACCCCTGACCTTTCCCACAACTACATCAATCAACCTCCAAGTCTCTACCTTGTCCCTGTGTGCCTCATTACATATAGCACAGTTAGGTATGGTAATGTAGGTGAAGTAATCTGGGTGAGATAAACTCAGGCAATGCAGGAGGGAAAGACAGGGCAGAGTGAGGGAGGAAGTGCAGGCCAGACAGGGGTGGGATTTTAAAGTCAGGCTAGGAAAGGTAGGTAGAACGTATTTCCTGATTAGCACACATTAGCATACAGATATCATTTTGGTCCAAACTCAGTAATGATTTCGTTCAAATAGAGTTCATAGAGTAAGTAGTTTAATTGATTTGTACAATACTGATATACAGTGGAACCTCGGGTTACGAATTTAATTCGTTCCGGTACTTTATTCGTAACCTGAAAAGTTCGTATCCCAAGACAAATTTCCCCATAATAATGAACAGAAACTTCGGTAATTCGTTCTGGACAACCAAAAATATTACTTAAATAAAAATAAAGCCAATATTCACTAATATTATTTACTTTTAACATGTTATATTAAAATCATACCACATAAAAACATACAAAAGAGGAAAAGATCTTTACCGGGTACTTTCCCTTTGAGAAGACTCGCTGCAGGAGACGACGTTCATAGAAGGGGGAGAAGGGAGAGTTATTGTTTGGAAGGAGAATCTTATTATATTATTATTTATATATTATTATATATTATATTATAGAATATTAAAGACAGTGTTAGTAACACGAACGCTGAGACAATTGTTGCATTAGAGGGAAAATGAGAGCTGTTTCTTTAAGGCTACTATCAGTTGGTATTGAAGTCCAGAGTGAAATTCATTATGGGTATTGTACTTCGGAAAAGACTGTAACCTTGCTAATCTATCTTCATAAAAACAAGTAAAGTGGTTATGCATCGGCTAATGTTGTCCATCTCATCATTCCACGAGCATGAACTAACGAGTTGTTACGCTGCTGCCGGGAAAAGTTCAAGCGGATAAGTAACACGATGCTCTCGCTGGGGACACAGGACGCTAACTGATGTGACGAGCTGCGTGGATAGAGCAAAAACAACCAACCTGCCTGCGATTTTTGGTGAGCGACGTTCGTATCCCGATATATTGTTCGTAACCAGGGGCAAAAATTTTGATGAACTGCGATTCGTAACCTGAATTATACGTATGCCGGGGCGTTCGTAACCCGAGGTTCCACTGTACTTCATGAATAACCTTCACTCTGTTTAATCAAATCAAAACCGTGTCCTTTTAGAGCGGTTGCCAGTCGCGCTCATACTCCTCTATATAGATATTTTAACAATCTGATTTTAGTAGTCAGTTATGTTTTATAGATAGTTCCGAACCATAATTAGGTCCCCAATAATATCGCAGATTGGATACCACTTTTCATTCATTCCTCTAAGAAAACTCAGAAGAAATGTAAAGAACCGATGAAGCAGGAAAAAAAAAAAGGTTTGGAAAAGCCAAAGCTTCACATCTACGATATGTAGAGAGACGATGAGACACAAGTTGATGCTGTAGATACTGTAGATTTATTTTTTTGTAGAAACTCCTGAATTTGTTGTTGTATGTTTTAAACTGTTGTTATATTTAAAACGTGCCACACACAAAAACATCGAGTAAGAAATTTGAGACACACACATACACACACACACACATTAACATGTCTTAGCCGAATTAGTGTTAGTTTTAGCATAACTAGTGGCTAAAAGCTCAAAACTAAAAAAAAAGACAACTTTTTCTCACCATCGCTGCTGATTTTCTAAGATTATTCTAATGCACTTGTTTTCACGTCTGGTCTCAACAACGGCCTCGATTCAATAGTAGACTTACAATGTTTGCATGTTACTATGACAGCATGACATTTGACTATGACGTTTCATTAGTGGATTAAAAGACTGTTGCACCAATCAGAAATGCTACGTTACAGAGATGGTGACGGCGCGACTCTACATGAGCTCCTGTAGTGTTTCTCGGTAGAAACACACACCTGGATTAGAGGCGAGCGCCCCCTGCCGGGCTTTTGTTCGGTAAGCTTTCCAGTCTATTGATCATTGCTGTTTGTTTCTTGTCTTTTTTCTATCTTATTGTGTACAGGCCACAAATACATCGTTTTCCATGCTAAGAGCATTCTTTTATTCGTTGATCCGTTCCCTGGCATTACTCGAAGCATTAGTGCCCCCGTATGGCACTCATCAGTATTACTGATCACTGCTAGTGATTGGAAGATGGCATCATTTTAGTGATTTGGTTCTTTAGATCATTTCGTTCCTTTGATCAGAAATAATATAAAATGGTACATTTCCAATAAGCAGAAACTCTGACATTAGTTCCAATAATAAAAAAAAAAGACAAGGCAGCTAAAGGACAAATGATGATAAACAGAATGAGTAGCTCACGTCTCATTTCTTCTGGTCCGTATCGTTATTCCTTAATCATGTGACTCCCATAATTATTATAACAATAACATCAAGATTCGGACCAAAAAACTTATCTATTAGTCACATGTAAAAAAAAAAAAACGAACTACTCGCACCAGAGGATTCATGACATGAACCTTTTTATAAACTGAACAAAATAAAAATTCTGTCATGCAAATGCGTTAACACGATTAATGCTGTTGATAAGACCCAATACTTGAGAGACAAAATGTGCTTCCTCAAATCTCCACCTCCTCTTCACCTGGCATCCGTATCAGATCTCAAATCGGCCCATTTATCATTCCTTTCAGAAAATATACACGTCACAAAGTCATTCCAAATGTGAACACCACATCAGCTTAGATAACGTCTCATGTAAGAAGTCCACCGCCAAATCTTTCAATCGGACTGATTTTAATCGGAATGACAGGATCGCGGGTACCTGCGCAGTGACATCGAGAACACGAGCACCAGGAAAACAGCGAGTGTGCACCTTACCTTTGGCTCCGGTAGCGTGGAAAGCCCGGAAGATGGAATCACCAAGAATTACAGTATGGCGTTCCGTCTCGCGGAGAGGGGCAAAGCGGTTCTCAGTCGAGATCTCGAAGGCCGGTGGTGGTGGCGGGGGAGACGTCCTCGACGGGGGCTTGGCTCGTGTCTTCCGCTGCTGCAGCATCCAGGGTCCGTGGTGCACCGGTGCCGGAGTAAACGATACCTGGGCGGGCCGCGTTGTAGGTGCGCTGGGCCTGGGCAGAGAAACGCGGAGTTGAGGTGCTGGGAGCGTTAGGTTCAACCTGGGAATTTACCTGGGACGAGTGAGCGTCCGCCCGGGATGTTTCCAGCGCCGCTTTCCGCTCTCGCAGCTGGGCATGCTTTGCCTGTTTCTCCAAAGCCTCCACCTCAAACTCCACCGTTTGCAACTCGAACGAGTCCTCACCTGTGCTCAAAGGCACAGCCGGCATAGTGCTTATAATAGCAGATAGAGTTAAGATACAGAGATGTGATAAAGTAAGAGGCAATGAATATAGTCAACACTAGTGATAGTTGAGTTAACTAACTACAGGCACAAGACAGGAAGACAAAAACAATTTAGGATTATTAAAAGAGGAAAAAATAATGGATAAATAGTAAAGTTTGTTTGAAAACGCAGAGAGAAATACAAGTCAAACACAGGAAGCTACGTCACAGGAAGCCTGCAAGCAGAGATTCTCCTTTCACACAGGTCACATCCTCAAGTCAGTCTTACACTGCCCTCTAGTGGCAGGGTCGGGCATGCTTTTTTGCTTAATTCTGTATAAATATTATTAATCTTTATTTGCATTAGATATATTTATTGTTGATCTCTGTTCTTCTTGTTTCTTATCCTCCTTGTATTCACTTCATGGAAAATATAAAAATAATAGAGAGATAGATTGTGATTGACTGATTAGAATGTTAATGGTGCCTTCATCCTGTACAAACAACCGATGATCTCTGTATATATACAGTATATATTAACACACACACACACACACACACACACACACACACACACACTTACATTTAAATCGCTATCTCCCTAATCACACTTAATTCCTCCAGGATTAATTACAGGTTGGGTGACCTCTAACCTCTCGTGTGGTGCTGATGTTCCTCCTCAGAAGTCCGTCTGCTGCATGAAGTCTCAGCTCCACCCTCTTCAGGTCATCAGACTTCATCAGGGCTGTCAATTAAACACAACCTATGTTTATCTAAACTTATGATACCAGGACGAGAAATAAACCCTCTGAAGATGTTCTTCTTAATGACTGAAATCCGTATCAGACCTCTTTTATAGAAATATATATATGACTGTATAATGCTGGACATTATTTCACATCACATGAATCTGCTGCACTTGTGAGTAGATTTGATTCAGACTTTTCTGATAAGCATCTCTAATAGATCAGTGTAATTTTTATAATATTAACGCTTAGTGGCGTCTCACCGTCCAGACAGTCTCTGACTGCAGAGAGACTACAATTATCTCATACATACAACTGAGCATATCATTTAAACTCACAACTAGAGGTCGACTGATACAGGATGACCAATATATGTTGCTGATTTTTTTTTTCTGATATGTTTGGCCAATTATCATCCCCCTTCATCTCATAAGTCTAACAGTTAATTCATAAGAAATGATACAGAAAATTGCTTCAATTATATATTTATTTAATAAACACAAGCCTCTCCAATCAGTGTGCTTGTTAACAGGTTTTGGTCTCCGTGAATACCTGTAACCTAAACTACAGCTGGTTGAAGACTCTTTAACAATGCAGTGAAAAAAAGTTACTGATTTTCTCCCTAAATGTTTTTTTCATTCTCTCTCCAAAAGTAGCATCATATTTAACCAATGCAATCTAAAAGGCTAAAATAAGAATGAAGGATAAGAACTTAAAGCTGGCGATCGTCCAATGTCGAGTGGTTTTTGATCGTTGGTCGGCTTTGGGTTTTTTGCTGTGTTATAAAATAAAATTAAAATCTGTGTGACATGAACTGACTCATATTTCTTGTCCACTAAAATCCCACCCTCCCTCCATCCTCTACGCCAGCTCCAACAGTTCAACACACTCCCTCCATCCTGCACAGGGCCAGCCCTGGTCAATTTTCTGTCCTGGGCAAGATTTTACTTGGTGCCACTTCCCTCACAGCCCATTCACCAATAATCATTGTGTTCAAACATTCATAACCTTATTTTAAATTGTTTACAGTGAAACTATAAAATATAGGTGCTGTCTGGGTCACATAATAAATTAAACACAAACAGTAAGAATAAATACATCTGGTCTTCCTGCACATAAATGTCTTTATTTAAACACTTCTTTATCATACAGTACTGTTTAATCTTCCACTTCATTTTACAAAGTGTTCGATGTCCAGTAGATGGCAGTAATGTTCTACTAAACTTTAGCTCCTTCTAGCGGTATCACGAAGAATTACACTGTACTACACTTTTAAAATGTATTTTACATAATTTTGCTTTTTTTAAATTAACCAAGATATAAACAAACATTACCAAATTAACCACTTCGAATTACAAATACCACAAATAGCCAAATTTTACACAACTATATAGTCTAATATTGTTAAAACGTATCATGTGACTCAAAAAATGAGATGGTACAAAATCTCGGATCTCTGAAAACCCAGACATTATTACACTATTTAAAACTTTTAGAATAGACTTTAAAAACTGGACCAATATAAAGTTTGTTCACAAACATTTACTAAACTGACTTTATTCATATGATCATCGCCATTCATTACATCACATTACCTCTGTCTTTGTCCCGCTTTTCTTCATCTACACTTCTTCTTTTTTATTTAATTTGTATTGTTTTCCAGCACAGTAATGTGATGAATGTAAATACTGTTATGTTTGCATCATTATGCTATAAAACACATATTATACCATTAAGTTTGGAGCATGCGCAGAAAGAACCGGAGACGTGACTGCACAGCGTTTTTTACTCGTTTACTCTGCACACTGCAAACACACCCAAATGCAGCACGAGAGTGCCCTCTAATGGCTATCAGATATTATAACATTAATGCAATGTTACCAATGTTACTATGACCAATGTTAATTTAGGGGCTTTAGGAAAGTCTGCAAAGGAAACAAAACTATACCACAGACTTAAAATACACTGTATAGAAGGATATACAAAACCAAGAACAAGACACATTTTGCTTTTTTAGTATCATTGTCTGAATCATTTTTAGCAGATATGTAATGAAATGTCAATATAATCTCACCTTCTTTAAGAAGTCTGTAGGCGAGGGCATGAGCTTTATGAGAGTCTCCTCACTGTTCACATAAGGCTACATAACCCCTACAGATAGACTGCAGGAGTTCATGTCTCATAGACTCTTTCTCTGCCTCGATCTTGTCCAAAATCACAGACAGAAACGTCTCTGATAAGGACTAAATAGGACGAAAGAAAAGGATCATCCAATATCCAACTAAATCACACGTGTTCAAATCATGTATATAAAACAAACATTAAGGAGTTAAGACTTGACTGTGGACCAGGTTTAGGAAAACTATTAGACTTTGTTTAAACCAAAACCTGGAGTAAACGTTTTTACACGACAAACCATATCTACTGTTCATTTTAAGAACATCAGGGCACTGAATTAACTTTTACAAATGAGAAAACTCAAATCCACAGCTAAACAATAAAGTTGTTTGAATTTTGTGCACACTAAATAAAACAGAAGATAATAACTGACCTTGTTTACACAAAACACAGATGTAACCGATTTTACCTCATCTGTCAGACTAGGAAGTTTACAACTCCCTTTAAGTAGTGCAGAAACCCAGTTAGTAGATAATAAATCATAACTGGCATCATGAAGAGTTTCCAATGCACAAGCGATGAGGGATTGTGTTTTGTTGTGTTTGTGCTGTGCAGCATCAATTAGAGGTCTTTTAGCAGTCATGGGTTGTGACATGTCTGATGCAGTTCTTCATGGGTCCTGCATATAAAATAAATAAATAAATAGTAGAACAAAGCTGCATGTTTTATTTCCGCATAATAAATACAGTCTACAATCTGATCATTTCTGTACATGTTAAAGGTGTGTTGTGTAAAATAATTTACTAAATGAAATGAAAGGTGCTCAGATCACACTAATGATATTATATGTTTATTTGATAAAACTGTATCATGCAGTAATAATGTGCTTGTATCGTCTTACACACTGAAGACATAAACATCAACACTATAGATACCTTTAAGTGCCAGAAGCTGGTTTTCAACACTTTCATTCCTGTGGAAAAGAAAAATTCTTTATGGTTATGAATAACAATATTTTTATGGTTATGTAGAGAATCCATCATGCAATACTCTGTGTACCGTGTCTCTATATAAATTATGTGCTTGAATAAAGTACTGGGTTAAAAGTCACATGTATCATGTATGTATATTTAACATTTTATGAAGATATCATTAACATGTAGATTTCTACAAACATTTATCTGACAATATTTCTGGTCCTTTTCTCCCTCACAGATGTAAAATAGACTCAGATTTTCCATCCACATGCAGATTCAATTCAATTCAATTCATTTTTATTTGTATAGCGCTTTTAACAATGAACATTGTCTCAAAGCAGCTTTACACAGATAATGTGGTGATTAAACATAAATATGTTCTTTGTAAGTATGTTTGTCCCTGATGAGCAACTGTGGCAAGGAAAAACTCCCCGAGATGGCATAAGGAAGAAACCTTGAGAGGAACCAGACTCAAGAGGAACCCATCCTCATCTGGGTTGCACCAAATGTCCATTTGAAGCAGATATACAATGTTGTGGGGTACAGTGATGATGATCAGAAGCAAACTGCACTCCCGAGTCAGTGCAGCAGACCGCCGACACCAACTACAGTCCAATCCGTCCTCAAAGCACCCGTTCTACTCCGAATTAAGAGACCGTCCGAGCTGCACAGAAGTGTGAAGATCCAAGGAGGGAGAGGGCAGGAACACTGGTCACTGGAGCCTCAGGAGCATGTTTAACTCGACCGAAGAGAGAGAGAGAGAGAGAGAGAGAGAGAGAGAGAGAGAGGGGAAGAGAAGAATATGGATTATTAAGTGTAACTATTGGTGTACGAAAGTTAATGTCACTGTGCAGTTTGGACTCCGGCAAGACTCGCTATGGCAGCATAACTAAAAGGGAGAACCAGAAGGTAACACAGACATGAGGGATCTCTGGGATAAGAGACGACCCACCACACCACCGTCAACAAACCTGAGTGAGCGTGTGAATGTGAGGGGCGACAGCATACAAATATACCAGTTCACCAAACACTCTATATCCATGTTCCCTCCAGATCTGTGCCTTTACCTAAGAGAAATCTACTGATAAAAGGCTTGACTAAATAAATACGTTTTCAACCTCGACTTGAACACTGAGACTGTGTCTGAGTCCCGAACACTGATTGGAAGGCTGTTCCATAACTGTGGGGCTTTATAAGAGAAAGATCTGCCCCCTGCTGTAGTCTTCATTATTTGAGGAACCAACAGATAGCCAGCACCTTTTGATCTAAGTAGGCGTGGAGGATCATACTGGTACAGAAGTTCACTCAGATACTGCGGTGCGAGACCATTGAGTGCTTTATCGTCAGTAGTAATATTTTATAGTCAATGCGAGATTTGATTGGGAGCCAGTGTAGACTGATTAAAACAGGGTGATGTGGTCATATTTCCTAGATCTAGTGAGGACCCTTGCTGCTGCATTCTGGACTAACTGAAGCTTATTGATGCACTTACTCGCACACCCAGACAGTAAAGCGTTACAGTAGTCTAATCTAGAAGTAACAAAAGCATGAACCAGTTTTTCTGCATCCTGTAACGACATCATATTTCTAATCTTAGCAATATTTCTAAGGTGAAAGAAGGCGATTCTGGTGATATTATTCACGTGAGACTCAAAGGAAAGACTCGGGTCAATAATCACACCAAGGTCTTTGACAGCCGTACATGCTGAAACAGAACAGCTGTTCACCAGGAGCAGATCACCAGGTCGCTGTCGTCATTCTGCACAAGAATATTTTCCTCATCCATGCTTCATGCAATCTTTAATAAAACAACTTTTTTTTACTGTCCACTTTTTCTTTTCTTTTTTATTTCTTGTAAACAAAGCTCAGTTAGCACAAGCTGGAAAGAGCTGCATTCCACTTCCTGCCAGGTGCGTCACAGTGCACGTCACGCGCTCTTTCACCACTAAGAGCTTCTAAAGATGAATAAAACTAAGAACTCGCCCACATGGGGAATAAAAACCTCCCATGTATCGTTAAAATCCTGCACTCATTGGCTACATTTTATATGGAACATGTTGTTTCCACACTGCTACTGGCTGAAAATAAAAGATTGGAAATGAAAGGTGGTGCAAAGCAAAACGTCACCACAAACACCTGCAGAGTTCAGTTGTATCACTGATAAGATTCTACCTGTCTTTGCCTTTTTTTAGTGGTTACTCTCATTTGTTTTTTAACACTATATTCTTCCAGCCATATTTATTTTTTACCACCAAGATGTCATTCTTTATGCGAAAGTTACTCTAAAACAGATACAAACAAAAGACAAAAAATGCTCTACCATATGTTGTTCAGTGGAACCTTATCTTTCCAAATAAACAGGAATTTGTAGCAATTGTGCATTTGGATGCGTTTGTGACTCGTTATTACAATTATAGTGTAAGTACTTGTTGTGTATGCTGTCAGAAGAATAATACGCAGCAGAACGGTTGAGTCGTGTTAACTCACATGGTTTTTATTCAGAACTGCCATTACTAATACGGCACTACATAAGTCACCACTAGAGGGCAGGCTTATCACAGAATGCTGATACCAATAGTACATATATTACACATTCCTCCCCTTTTAGATTAATCACCCAAGAAACAAGAAACACACAACTACAACTCACTGCATAACAATCACAATAAACCTGAACAATGTTGGCAATTACAACACATTACAAATCAAGCCTCTGGGGAGGTTTCCTACATCTCTCAGGGTAACGTCTCTGCGAATCCCGGTGCGGTCCAGGCGTAACTGAAGCCGTCACATCAGGATTATCAATGTGTGGTTCAGAATCGTTCATGGTAACCGAGGTAAGAGGGGCAGTCTCAACAGCATCATTGACCTTGCCATTTAAATCAGGAACATCGTCAGATGAATCAGGAACAGATAACAGTGAGGATTTTGCCTGACGATTCACCAGCTGATCTGCATGCCGTCTCCATGTGTTGTCACCAACCTTTACTGTGTACATCAAGGGACCAGTTCTGGTGGCGATGGTACCTGGCTGCCATTTTTCCTGTCTGTAGTCACGTGCTAAGACTGCTTGTCCTACTTGGAAGTTTCTTGCTTGTCTATCGTTCATGTGCACAAACTGTTTGTTTTCCACATCTCGTCGAACATCAGGTTTGATGAGATCCAAGCGAGATCTTAAATTCCTCTTAAAGAACATCATTGCTGGTGTTTGACCAGTTGTGGAGTGGGTTGCATTTCTGTACATGAAAAGGAAGTTGTCTATTTTGTGTTGGAGTGAGATGGTGTCATTGTCCATTGCATTTATTGCTTTCTTGAACGTTTGTACAAACCTTTCGGCCAAGCCATTAGTGGCAGGATGGTATGGTGCGGATGTAATGTGCTTGACTCCGTTCAGCTTCATGAATTTCTGAAACTCTTCTGAGACGAACTGTCGTCCATTATCCGTGCATATCTGTTCTGGAAGCCCGTTTCTGGAGAATATTGATCTTAGCACAGAAACAGTCTTTTCGGATGTGGTTGTCTTCATTAGAACAACTTCAGGCCACTTAGAATGTGCGTCCACGGCGATTAAGAACATGGAGTCCTTGAATGGCCCAGCAAAGTCGACATGCACTCTTTGCCACGGTGTTGACGGCCATTCCCAAGGATGCAAAGGAGCTAATGGTGGAGAGTTCTGGGTCCTTTGACATCCTGGACAAGCCTTTGCCAGATCTTCAATCTGCTTGCCAATTCCCGGCCACCACATGTAACTGCGGGCAAGATTTTTCATTTTCACAGTGCCCAAATGTCCTTCATGTAGTATGTCCAACATCTTACTGCGCAATTTGGAGGGAATGACAACTCGCAAGCCACACATTAGAGTTCCTTGACACACAGAAAGCTGTTCTCTCCTTGCTGCGAACGCCGGATACAGCGAGTTCCTGCTGTCGGCCACCCACGCACTGTAATATCATAGACCTTAGACAATGTCGGGTCATTGCGGGTTTCTCTCTGAATAGCAGCATTTGTCACAGGAAACTGACTCACGATTGAGGTTTGAAACATGTCAGCTGGATCCATCGCCTTTGACTCTTCTGTCAACTTCAGTGGAAGACGCGACAAGCCATCCGCGTTACCGTGTAGTTTGGTGCCTTTGTACTCGATATCATATTGATGAGCACCCAAAAAGAGCGACCAACGCTGCAACCGTGCTGAGGCCATCGCTGAGACACCCTTCTGAGCGTTGAATATCGAGACCAAGGGCTGATGATCTGTGATCAGGGTAAACCGTTGACCATACAGATAATGGTGGAATTTTTTTTACACCCCACACGAGACTAAGTGCTTCACGGTCTATTTGTGCATAGTTGCGTTCCGCTGTCGTTAGTGATCTAGATGCAAAGGCTATCGGTTTTTCAGCACCATCTGGAAACTTGTGTGACAGCACTGCGCCAATTCCATATGGTGATGCATCGCACGCCAGTCTGATAGGCATAGATGGATTGAAGTGTGTTAGCACTATATCGGAAGTTATGAGCCTTTTGGTCTTTTGGAAAGCTTGCTCACAGCTGTCTGACCATTTCCACTGTGTCCTTGTTTGGAACAGTGCGTTCAAAGGATGTAGTACAGTGGAGATGTTTGGAAGAAATTTGTGGTAATAGTTCACAAGTCCGAGATATGATCGGAGTTGAGACACGTTTTGTGGGTGTGGTGCATTTAGCACAGCTTCAATTTTGTCTTGTGACTTGTGTAGATCATCTTTGTCTATTACATGACCACAGTAAGAAATCCGAGACTTAAAGAACTCACATTTTCTTTGTTGGCTCTTAGTCCATACTCACACAATCTCATCAGCACCGTTGCAAGTTTCTGAGGTGATCTGTATCATCCTTCCCGTCACAACGATATCATCCAGGTAACACTGTGTTCCTGGTATACCCTGCAACACCTGGTCCATCGCTCTCTGCCACAAAGCAGGGGCAGAGGCAATTCCAAAAACAAGACGATTGTATTGATAGAGCCCTTTATGTGTGTTGATTGTCAAGAATTTCTTGGATTTCTCATCCATCTCCATTTGAAGGTAAGCTTGAGCCAGGTCAATTTTTGAGAAGTGTTCTCCACCAGACAAAGATGCAAAAATGTCTTCAATGCGTGGCAGGGGATACTGTACTGCATGAAGCGCTGGATTAATGGTCACTTTAAAATCCCCGCAAATACGTACATCTCCTGCTTTGCCCTTTTTGATCACTGGAACTATGGGTGTTGCCCATTCACTCCATTCAACCTTTGTCAGAATTTCCATTTTTTCCAAATTATCCAGCTCTGCCTCCACCTTGGGACGAATTGCATACGGGACTGGGCGAGCTTTAAAGAATTTTGGAGGAGTGTCTTCTTCTAACTCCAGACTCGCTTTTATTCCCTTAAGTGTTCCTATTCCTTTTTGAAACACAGATTCTGCATTGTCTATAATTTGCGCTAGGGCCTTTAGTGTCTCTTTGTCTGTGTCTTGCTGGGGCACATCCAGTTTTTTTATAGTGTGCCAGTCTAGAGGTATTTTCCTCAGCCACTCACGTCCGAACAATGCAGGCCCTCCGTTTTCCAACACATACAAGTACAATTGCTGCTGATTTCCTTTGTACTTTACAATTACTTGTAGTTTCCTTTCGAGACACTTTTCACCAGTATAGGTCTTTAATATCACTGATGTGCTTTGCAGTGGTATTTTTGAGAACAGTCGCTGGTAATCAGCTGCTGAAATGACCGATAAGGCCGATCCAGTGTCTAACTCCATTTTGAGTTTGACTCCTGACACTTCGGTGTGAGCCAAATAACTCTTCGATCTGTCTCCTCAATATTGTACAGTTCCAAACATGAAAGATCATCTGTACCTGAACTCGTGTTTGTTTCATTTTCAGTTACTTGATATACATTGGCGGATTTACATTTCACCTTGTGTGTTTTGTCTTTTTGTATCCTCAGTCTGTCTGTTTTGCATACACGTTCGATGTGCCCTTTTATGGCATTTCCTGCACTCTTTATCTTTGAACCAGCAGTCATTCGCATCATGAGACATTTTCCATAGCGATAACATTTCTGTTTTCTTTCCAATTTCAGTGACAGTTTATTTGTTGCACATTCCATTGTTTTTGTTGCAATTCAATGCATCTTTTGCTGCAGTCTCCATGGATATTGCTATATTCAGTGCGATCAAGTGTCAAGTCTTTTCTGTCAATAGTCTTTTTGTGTGCTTTCATTGTGCATTCCACACACAAGCCTGTCTCTTAATGCATCTGCCAGTCCAGCTCCAAATCGACAATGTTCTGACAATCGGCGTAGCTCAGCTATATATTCAGAAATGCTTTCTCCTTTTGCTTGGTTACGCTTATGGAATCTGAATCTTTCCGCAATTAACAGGGGTTTGGGGTTCAAATGTTCATTTAGAATGTTCACTATTTGCTGAAACGTTTTATCCGCTGGCTTTTCAGGGGTTAACAAACTACGGAGCAGTCCATACGTCTTTGCTCCCATCACGCTTAGCAAAACAGCCACTTTCTTATCATCTGCAATGGCATTAGCCTCACAGTATAATTCCACTCTTTCCACATAAGTTCCCCAATCCTCAGCATTGCTTTCAAAGCGGTGATTGTTCCAATCACTGACATTTTATTTTTATTTTTGCTCGTTTGCAGTTTAGCTTTACACTTTAATTAGCTTCTCTTTCTTTCATGTGACTCACGTTGTCTTTTCACGATCCTTCTTTTCCTGTTTCATGTCCAATAAAGTCTTGTTGTAGTTATAGATCCAGACCTCGTCGCCAATTTTGTTGTGTATGCTGTCAGAAGAATAATACGCAGCAGAACGGTTGAGTCGTGTTAACTCACATGGTTTTTATTCAGAACTGCCATTACTAATACGGCACTACATAAGTCACCACTAGAGGGCAGGCTTATCACAGAATGCTGATACCAATAGTACATATATTACAGTACTGTTTTTTTTTTGCAAGTTGTTTGTGTGTATTGTTTACACAAATTTAGGAAATACATTCGTTATAAGCGTTCTATTGAAAAACAGTGTTCTAATATCGATGCTTGAGGCTTAGACCTTTAGAATGATATATAATTTATCATGATAACTTATACCCCTTTTCATTTAATCTATTGTTAACTTACACCAGCAAACAGTGGTCACTTCAGGTGGCTGCTTTTGAACTGTAGGCTCCGCCTCCTCTGGTCAGGCTCTTGCTCTTCATTAGTCCTTTTTTCCCCATTCCTCATTACAATTACCAGGTGACTCCACCTACATATAGTAGAGAGCTGACGACAGAGCCAACACAAGGAGGGGGAGTAGAAGAAAACAGCACAGACACAAAACAGTGGTTCCTACACTTTAAAAAATTTTGAAAAGAAGTTGAGTTAACTTACAAAATTTAGTAAATTTGCTGCAAAGCAATTTTGAGTTTACTCAAATTCTGTGGGTAAAGTTCAGCTAAATCATTGTAGAAAGTGGATTGAAACTGCTAGTATAAGTTAGGTTTACCTTCCTCAGTAGGTACATCTAACTAGTCATCATGAGTTTGTTTAAAGATAAAAAGGGGGGTTGAGTGAACTTTAAGAAACAAGTAGGAAGAACTACAGACCTGAAGTTCAGTAAACTCAAAAAAGCTTTGCAGCAAATTAACTTTTTTAAGTTGGTTCAATAATTTTCTTCTTTTAACTTACAGCTTTAAAATTTTCATTCAAACTTCTTCCACAAATACCTGTATGGCCTTTACATCAAAAATCAAACACAGAGATTGCAAACCATACAAACACAATAAACAAGACACATTTTCTTTAGAGAAAAATATTTATTTTACAATTTTACCAAGCGACACATTTCCTGTCAATATAAACTGCAAATAGTGGACTCAGATAAAGTGTTTCAATATATCAAATTATTATATCAAAATAAAATAAATAAATCGGAATAAAATATATATATAAAATTAAAATAAAATAAAAGACAAAAAAGGCAATCTTGTAATCACTTTAAAATGCTGGAGTAAAACAACACAAATGCTTTTAAACTGTTGAAAATATATAAAAAATGCTTTTAAAGTGCTGGAGTACAAAAAAAAAAAAAGTTCTCAAAGTGCCAGAACAACAATCTTAATGCTGCAGCAATAAACAAGCAGAGTTTCAACACATGCGCAAGAGTAATCAAGTATTACAGCTGTTAAAAACAACAGCTGTAATACAGCTGTGCGTGTGACGCGGTGCTCCTATTTCTTCCTCCGAGGCGATTCCCGCGGGGAGGTCCTAGGGGCCCCTAGCGACACTCTAAGCCCAAGGAGGGGCTGGACGACCTGAGGATCATCCTCGCCTCTAGTAAACGGGCTGTGGTGCGTAGGCCTGATGCCTTGCATCTTGGAGGGCGGTGTGCACCTCATGCTACGGTGCTCGTCCCTCCCCGGCACCACCAGGAGGCCGGTCTGTCGGCCCTGCCACAGGGTGTTCAGGGCGCTGCCTCCCTCTAGCGGTTAACTCCCTTATTCCACCCGGAAGTTCGTTGCGGATGGGGGTCATCCGCCGCCTCTCAGGGGGCTTCAACAGCCGCAGTACGCTGCTCCCGCCGTTCGGGTTCAGGAGGACTGTCTGCTAGCCCTGCCATGGCTCGTGTTCAGGGCGCAGCTTTCTCCAGCGGTTTGCTCCCGCTCAGGGGCTGGCCCCGAGGGGTTGGTTCTCCCTGTGGAGATTTTCTGTCAGTCTGGAGGGCTGCCTGGAGTCTCTTGGGGTCCTGCGTACTGTGGAGAAGGCCTGTTCACGTCTTCTCCTCCCCGATTCAACAGGGTGTGTCCCACCCTGGTGGGACCCGTGCAGGCTCTGGTCCTGGGACAGGAGGTGCGTGCTCTCCTGAGGAAACAGGCCATCGAGGTGGTTCCATCCTCCTTGTTCAGAGAGTCAGGCTGCTATAGCCCGTGCTTCATTGTTCTGAAGAAGGACGGTGGGTTGCATCCCATTCTGGATCTCCACTCCTTGAACCACTCACTTTTAAGGCTCGGGTTCAGGTTTCTTGTTTAGAGTGTTGTTTAGTGTCTCGGGTCAAGTCAGAGGACTGATTTGTCATATGTTAGATCTGGAGGTTGCATGCTCCCACGCAGGAGGTTCCTGAGGTTGCATTCAGGGCGAAGCTTACCAATATCGGTCCTTCCGTTCGGCCTAGCGCCTAGGCACTGACCCCGCTGCGGCTTCAGGGCATCCGCATTTTGTATTATATTGACGATTGGTTGATGTTGGCTCGTTAGAGCACCAGGCAGTTCGGCATTGAGATGCTGTTCTCGCCTGCATGAAGGTACTGGGGTTCAGACTGAAACGCCGGGTAGAGTGTACTTTCCCCAGCGCGGAGAACCACTTTCTCGGCGTGGTGTGGGACTTGGCCGGGTTGCGGGCACGGTTGTCTCCCGCCCGGTTTGTAGTCATCCTCACTGCAGTCAGGAGGGTAGGAGCAGGCTGGCCTCAGGCTGCTGGGTCTCATGTCGGCAGCGTCCAGTGTATTTCCACTCGGCCTTCTCCGCATGTGGCCCCTCCAGTGGTGGCTCCGGGTGCAGAAGGGGTTCTCCCCCAGAGGGATTCTGTATCGTACCATCAAGGTCTCGCGGTGTGCCCTTTGAGCCTTGGTTGCATGGTAGGACCCTACGTTCTGTCCCGAGGCCCCGTTTTAGGTACTCCTTGTCATCGCGTAATGCTAACGACAGACGCTTCCCTCACGGGGTGGGGAGCGGTCATGAGTGGCCACTCCGCCCAGGGTCTGTGGAGCGGCCCACGTCTCTTGTGGCACATAGGTTGCCGGGAGATGATGGCAGTGTTGTTGGGGTTACAACGCTTCCTCACAGTCCTTAGAGATCGCTATGTGTTGGTCCGCACGGACAATACTGCGGTGGTCTCATACATCAACCACCAGGGGGGCCTCCGGTATCGCCCTTGCAAACAACTGCCGTGGGAGGTCCTCTTGTGGTCCCATGACAAACTCCTCTCATTTAGAGCCGTTTACGTCCCGGGACGGTTGGATGTCTGAGCAGACATGTCGAGACAGTGGCTGCCATTGGACGGTCTTGGCCGAGGCTATGCCTGTACGCCTTTCCCCCGATCGCGCTGCTTTCGGGAGTTCTGGAATGAGTTCGCTGGGAGGGAGTCTGTCTCCTCCTGGTAGCACCTCGATGGCGGGTGGAACCCTGGTTCACCCCCGCCCAGAGTTGTGGAGGCTGTAGCCCCTGAGGGGGCACGGTTCGTAGCGGCTGTTCTCTCTACCGAGGTAGTAGAGGCCCATCTCCACTCCAGAGCTCCCTCCACGAGGAGGTCGTACGCCGCATGAAGGCGACTGTTCGCATCACGGTGTGAGCACCATGACTTGGACCCAGTTAACTGCCCGGTCGGTTCAGTTCTGGAGTTTTTGCAGGTACAGTTTGCCGCAGGGTTAACCCCTTCGACCCTGAGGGTTTCCGTGTTCGCTGGGTAGGTCCCATTGGTGACACGTTTCCTCCGCGGCGCCCAGCGGCTGAGGCCCGGGACGCAACTCAGAGTGCCTGTCTGGGACTTGGCAGTTGCCTTGTCCCGCCTGGAGTTGCCCCCTGGCATGGCCAGAGTGTTTCTTTACGTGAGGCTGGGTGCTCCCACACGATGTGTCGTGTTACAGGCATTCTGCCCTCCTCTGTTTATAGCCCCCGACCAGGGGTTACGAGACCCGGCTGTGTCCAGTGCGAGCACTGGATGCTTATCTCCACAGGACGGGTCCTTGGAGTCCTGGTCCCCGCTCCGATCACGGTCAGGGCTTGCTCCGCCGGAGTGTGGCGGCCTCTACGGCCGAGTCCGCTGGACTGTCACTCCAGGACGTCTGTGACGCTGCAGGTTGGTCCACCCCACTGACCTTTGTCAGGTTCTATGGCCTTGACCTCAGAGCCACCCCGGGCTCCTCTGTCCTGCGTGCTGGTGCCGAGGCCCTTGCTCTCTCTGCAGGGTCTGGTCAGTGTGGCGTGATTGGACACTCGTTCCCATAGCGTTTCGACGCAGCTCGAGTTCCTGAAGGGGAACGTCTCTAGGTTACGAACGTAACCCTAGTTCCCTGAAGGAATGAGATGCTGTGTCTCCGTTCCACACTAACTGCATCCCTGCAGCGCCTACCTTCTCTCTTTCAGAAGCTAATGTCGCTACCACCGCACAGCCATCTTGTAGCTTCCTGGTTTACGCGACGTCGCCTGTCTATGACGTCACGGCTTGCCTATTGGCTAGATTTCACACGTGGTTCAGAGCGTGGTCACGCAGGGGCGTTCCCATAGCGTTTCGACGCAGCGTCTCGTTCCTTCGGGGAACTAGAGTTACGTTCGTAACTTAGAGACGTTCTTTAGGATAGCAAAGGATTTTTATGGCATAAATCAAGTAAAATAGAAGAGCAACAGCTGTAGGGAAGTCTTGCACATAATTCAGCACAACTTTGGTCCTCTAAAACCACAGACAGGCACCTTACATTTAGGTTTGAATGGATGGTGGCAACATCATTTTCAACAACAGTTAAGACCCCCTTCTTCATCCCTTCTGTGTGAGTGTCTTCTGGGTCTTTGTCCTGCAGTAAAAAGCAGCATAAAGACAGAATTATAACCCATAATTTATTGAGTTCTGCTGGACCACAGAGAGATTTTTATATTTTTTGAGATAGGTCACCAAGAATCACACATGCCACAATTTTCCATTGTGTTTGCTTGGATATACACCATGTTGCCAAAAGTATTGGGACACCCCCTTCTAATGAACAGGTTTCACTACTTTAGTAATTTCCATTAGTACAAATCTTAATGTTCAAGCATATAACTATATTTGATGGAATTGTGTGCTTCTAATTTTATAGCAAGAGTTTGGACAGGACCCTTTTCTATTCTAAAATAGCAATGCTGCTGTGTATGGAAAGGTTAAAAAAAGAAATGACTGATTCAGTCAGTGTGGAAGAACTTGACTGGTCTGCAGAAAGCAAAGGCTTAATCCCAGATGAACATCTCTGGTGGGACTTTAAATGCAGACCCTGAGCCAAAAACATCACCAAACATCAATGTAAATGTAAGACAAAAGTATTGGGACACATCCTTCTTTAGAACAGAAAAAAGGCACTTCCAAAACTGTGGCAACAAAGATGAAAATATAATTAATGTATTTACAAATTGTATTTCCATCTCTGTTGCAACAGTTTTGGAAGTGTCTAAATTGACAACCCATATGTACAAGTAAAATAACTTTTATTTGAAACACAACTTCAACAAAATATAGCACAGATTAGTCTAAGCATATTATTAAATATTACAAAACACCTCTGCACACCTCAACATTTACAATTACTTTTATTTGAAAAAACTAAACTATTCTCTATTTTACAAAATATATACAACAGTTACAATATATGTAACAATTCTTCTGCTGCTTTAATCCACTTTAGCCACCTCTTCTTCCACCACCTCAGCACACTCTCCTATTCCTGGCTTCTCAGCCTGAACACCATCCTCTACCTCAAGCTCCAAAAAAATCTGTAATTTTAAATAATTAAAAAGTTGCACAAATGTAGTTGCACAAACATCTGTACAAAACAAAAACACACATTGATAAAACCCAGTGCATCATATATATATATATATATATATATATATATATATATATATATATATATATATATATATATATATATATATATATACAAACTGGAGATCAAAATTAGAGAACAATTTATAAACAATTGAACAATTCTGAAATAATCTAATCTTCACTGCTCAACAGTTGAAGGATTTTTTTGTCCTGTCTATACCATGCTACCAGAACACCTTTTCCACAAAATAACTAAGGCATTTCCAAAAAAACATTATTTTGCAGAAAACACACTGATCAAAATTAGAGAACAACAATGACTGTAGCATGGAAAAAGATTACAACAGACTTTTCTGAAGGTTACAACAGTCACTAATTAGTAGGAAGTGTACAGGCCTCTGTTTTGAATGACTTCAGCACATCTGCAGCCACAGGACAGCACTAGTCTCTCACACTGCTCTGGTGTGATTTTGGTCCACTCTTCTTCCAGTCTCCTCCACAGTTCGGTGAAAACTGAATAGTGGGTCTCCTGGCCATAACTTTGTTGCCAAGGATTTTCCAGAGGTTCTCTATTGGGTTGAGATCAGGACTCTGGTCAGGCCATGTCATTATTTCAATGTTTTTAGTTTCAATGAACTGCTTTACCCATTTTGCTGTGTGACATGGAGCGTTTTCCCGCATGAACACTGTGGGCTGATTGCGTAATGAACGCAGGGAAGGAACCATATGTTGTTGAAGAAGGTTCTGATAAACATTTGCATTCACTCTGCCATGTAGCTGTATAAAAGGCCAAACTCCTGCTACAGAAAACATGCCCCAAACCATGACCCTTCCTCCTCCACTTTTCACTGACTTCTTTACACACTTTAGGTTCAGTCTTTCTCCAGTTTGTCGCCGAACATAATGTTTCCCATCGGACCCAAATAAATTAAACTTGCTTTTATCACTGAAGTAAACTTTGGACCAGTTCTCCTCTGTCCACACAACATGCTCCTCAGCAAAGCTTAGTCTAGCCTTTTGATTCTTTCTGCTAATGAGAGGTTTGGTCACTGCGGAGTGGGCTTTCAGTCCTAATGCTCTTAAACGTCGAGACACTGTATGACGAGACAGATCCTTACCCTGTTCAGTGCTGAACTGGTGAACAATTCCAGCTGCAGTGTGGAAACGATTGCCCATTGAGATCCTCCGCAGTATCCTGTCCTCTCTTGTATTTGTCTTCCGTGGACGACCAGCGTTCTTGGCGGACTTGAATGAGTTTGTGATGTTGTAAAGATTCAATATTCTTGAAATCACAGATTTGGAACGACCAGCTTGTCTTGCTATGGCTGATAGGGTCAGTCCTCTGGCCTTCATCTGGACAACCTGCTGTTCAGTCACTTTAGAACGGCCCACCATCTTGCAGAGTCAGTGAAACTGGAAGTTAGGCTGCCAGTTAAATAGGGGTTGACAGATAATCAAGGAAATTAGCACCAGGTACCAGATTAACACCAATAACTGGGAGGTATCTGAAAGTGTGTTCTCTAATTTTGATCAGTGTGTTTTCTGCAAAATAATGTTTTTTTTTAAATGCCTCAGTTAATTTGTGGAAAAGGTGTTCTGGTAGCATGGTATAGACAGGACAAAAACTCCTTAAACTATTGAGCAGTAAAGATGACATTATTTCAGAATTGTTCAATTGTTTATAAATTGTTCTCTAATTTTGATCGCAAGTGTACATATTTTCCTTCAATAAGTCTGGAAATGCAGCCATTACGCTCTCACACATTCGTTACTCTCTTTATGTCCTTGTTTTCAGTCCTAACTATAATGATGTTCATAACAAACTGCCATGAAGAAACGTGTTCACGCTTTATTCACTTTTCTGTGATGTAGCTTCCTGTGTTTGACTTGTTTGCCACGAGTTCAGTGTTTGTATTTCTGTTGGCATTTTCAAACTAAACTTTACTATTTATATATCTCTTTTTCCTCTTTAAATCAACCTGAGTTTTTTGTCTTCCTGACTTGTGCCTGTAGCTCGTTAACTCGACTACCACTAGTGTTGACTACATTCATTGCCTTTTTCTTAAATCTGTTCGCGATTATAAGCACTATGTCGGTTGTGTGTCTACCTTTGAGCACAGGGAAAGACTCCTTTGAGTTGCAAACGGTGGAGTTGGAGCTGGAGGCTTTGGAGAAACAGATTTGCGATCTACATGCAAAGCATGCCCAGCTGCGAGAGTGAAAAGAGGTGCTGGAAACATTACGGAGGGACGCTCACTCGTCCCAGGTAAATTCTTGGGTTGAACCTAATGCTCCCAGCACCTCAACTCCGCTTGTCTCTCTGCTCTGGCCCAGCTCACTTACTACGCGGCCCGCCCAGGTATTGTTCCCTCCGGCACCGGGGCACCACGGACCCTTAATAGACTTAATAATATCCCATGGAGCAGACGTCACTGATATAGATATTTTACCTCAGAGTGATGACATCACAGACCATTACCTCATACTGTACCAGAGGTGGCAAAAGTACACACATCCTTTACTTAAGTAGAAGTACAGATACTCATGTTTTAAAATACTCAGGTAAAAGTTAAAGTACTGATAACTTTCACTTGAGTAAAAAAGTATAAAGAAGTTTTGGCTCTGACATGTACTTAAGTTAAAAGTAGGTGCTGCTTCTACCTGTTTTAGTGTCACATTGGTAACTGGACCTCACATCATATTAATATTAGGGCTGTCAAGCAAATAAAATATTTAATCGCAACATAATCGCACATTTCACACAGAGAGCGCCCCCTGTCTGTTTACTTTATTTTACTAAAGCACAGCTTTACTTCTGCCTGCTGATTCTTAGCTTCGTAAACTAGTCTACATCTGTGGTGAGTGAGAGGCAGGACATTATACACCAGTGGATTGAAAAAGACGCACAATGACAGGAAATGGTTTGGTCGGCTGAAATTGGCGCTCAGTGAAAATGAAAAATATTGACATTTAACCAAATCAATGGATTAAAACTAAAGTAACGAGCCAGTTTTGAAAATGTAAGAAGTAAAAATGACAGATATTTGTGTAAAAATGTAATGAGTGAAAGTAAAAAGTTGTCTGAAAAATATTCCAGATTCCATGGTGTAGCAGTCATCACGGCTGCTTTACAAGCAGAAAGTCCTGGGTTTGAACCCCAGTGGAACCTTGCCCTTGAGTTGCTGATTCTACTTTTTAAATGCTTTTTTTTTTTGCAGTATTGAGTAAAAATTTGTGGGAATATCTTCGCTTTCTTAACATAACTGGTCACAAAAACATAAACCTCATTCAGGTTTGCCAGCTGCATGGTTTCACTGGGGGTTAAACTCAGGAGCTTCTGCATATAAAGCAGATGTGATGACTACTACATAATGGAACCACACAGTCAACTAAACAGCATTAATGAGCAGAAATATCGATTCAGGCAAAATGTTTTTGACAGGATTACAAGTGCTTTTCAAATACTGTAGTACATGATTAATTCATTAAAATGAGGAAGATTAATCCTCATCATTGAGCCTCATAGAGTGGCTAAGAGGAGCTACTCTTAAAAGCTGGAAAATCAGTTTTCAGCCAACGACCCTGCTTTAGTGAAGAAAGGCCTGAGAGACATGGTGCAGTCATAAAAACCTGGAGCTTAACACGCTCAAAACAGTGGAGATGATTGTGACATTTGAGTCAGTGAATTTTCTAAGTTTAATTTATATTTTTTCAGTTAGATTTTGAGAGATATGTTTCTATTTATGCACATTGGACATCAACCTTCTCAGCAGCAGGTTCCATAGTGTAGCGGTCATCACGTTTGCTTTACACGCAGAAGGTCCTGGGTTCGACCCCCAGTGGAGCCATGCCCTTGAGTCTCTGATGCTAATTTTAGAATGCATTTCCTCTATTTCTGTTTCAACCACAATGCAGAAACATGCAAAACTGTTTATTTATTTCCAGGATTGAGTAACAATTTGTGAGTAATATATAAACCTCACTCATGTTTGCAACCTGCATAGTTCCACTGGATAGATCTTCTGTGTGTAAAGCAGATGTGATGACTACTACATAATGGAACCACACAGTCAACTAAACAGCATAAATGAGCAGAAATAATGATTCAGGCAATATGTTTTCCACATTGCAACTATACAGTTTTGGGAAATACAAGTGCTTTTCAAATACTGTATGAGAGTGTGTGATCTGGAGTCTGTGCGGCGGCTGCTGTTCTCACTCTATTTATTCCAGCTCTTTTTTAAAGTCGTGTTACATCCTCGATGACTTCAAACTTTACTCTTTACACTATTAATACAATTTTAAAATGAATTGTATTGATTTGTATGAATCATCGTGTACGAATTGTACGAATAAAAAATATTAATACATTTTTATCCACTCTATGGTGCTCGGTGGTCAGGGATAAAAACACACAGCACACATTATGATGCGTCCACTGCAAAAAATATCCGTCGAAATAAAAAAATAATAGCATGATTTAAGAAGAAACTCTACAGACTAGAAACAAGTCAAATGATTTGCCAGTGCAGTAAAATAATTACACTTGGTAAGATTTCTTGAAATAAGAAGTGATTAAAGCAATGCTGCAGCACTCGTGTGTCTGTTTTCTGAAGCAGCTTCTGCACCTGACGCACAGCACGAGGACTCGACTTCTTTGATGGACCCTTGTGAGGTCTGTTCTGAGTGGAACCCGTCTTGAAAAACCTCTGTATGACCCTGACCACTGTACTGTAACTCAGTTTTAGGATGTTACTGATCTTCTTATCGCCTCGGCATCATGGTGGAGTCTCCTGTCATCAGAGAGTCTTTACCATGAGGTGCCGTGTAGAACATTCAGTGGTCAGTATGAGAGAATTGAATAACAGAATATAGGATTTTTATTTTGTTATTTAAAGAGAAGTTAAAATAACATTAGATTCTTTTTTTTCCCATTTGATGAATTTTAAGTTCATTAATTTTTTCATTCATGTATTTTTGCTCTTGCTGTGAAGTGAAGTTTGTGTCATTGCTGCTACACTGTGCATCTGAACGATCACGACTCAAATTTTACAATAAACTTTAGGGTTTTATCACATTTTCTACTTTATTCATCTGCTATTCTCCCCAGTGTCCAACTGCTCCATGGCTTTGTGTATCAGTCACCTCACAACTATAGCAAAGAGTTTTTATCATTGACCGAGTAAATTCCAAGTGATTCAGTGCTTATGCTCAGAGACTGACCTGATACACACACACACACACACACACACACACACACACACACACACACACACACACACACACACACACACAATAAACACATTATTTGCATCTTTGCACATTTTTTTTAACTACTGCTAAATGTTTGTTTACATTCACAATATTTATCATTAATATATGCACAAGAATTTTGAACTTTATTCCACATGGATCGTGCAAGTAGTTAATATTATTCTTGTGTACGTTTCTATTTTCTTTATATATTAATTAAATATATTAATTAATCTTTCATATAATAATATTGTATTGTGCTCCTAATATCAGTGGTCCCCAACCCCGGGGCCACAGACTGTCCACAGATTGCAATTACAGAGGTCAAACATTTCCTGTAGTTTTTCACCAGGTTTGCACACACTGCAGAAGGGATTTTGGCCCACCTCCACACAGATCTTCTCTAGATCAGTCAGGTTTCTGGCCTGTCGCTGAGAAACACGGAGTTTGAGCTCCCTCCAAAGATTCTCTATTGGGTTTAGGTCTGGAGACTGGCTTGGCCATGCCAGAACCTTGATATGCTTCTTACAGAGCAACTCCTTGGTTATTTGCAATTACAGAGGTCAAACTTTTCCTGTAGTTTTTCACCAGGTTTGCACACACTGCAGAAGGGATTTTGGCCCACTCCTCCACACAGATCTTCTCTAGATCAGTCAGGTTTCTGGCCTGTTGCTGAGAAACACGGAGTTTGAGCTCCCTCCAAAGATTCTCTATTGGGTTTAGGTCTGGAGACTGGCTTGGCCATGCCAGAACCTTGATATGCTTCTTACAGAGCAACTCCTTGGTTATCCTGGCTGTGTGCTTCGGGTCATTGTCATGTTGGAAGACCCAGCCTCGACCTATCTTCAATGCTCTAACTGAGGGAAGGAGGTTGTTCCCCAAAATCTCGCAATACATGGCCCCGGTCATCCTCTCCTTAATACAGTGCAGTCGCCCTGTTCCATGTGCAGAAAAACACCCCAAAGCATGATGCTACCACCCCCATGCTTCACAGTAGGGATGGTGTTCTTGGGATGGTACTCATCATTCTTCTTCCTCCAAAAATGTTTAGTGAAATTATGACCCAAAAGTTCTATTTTGGTCTCATCTGACCACATGACTTTCTCCCATGACTCCTCTGGATCATCCAAATAGTCATTGGCAAACTTAAGACGTGCCTGGACATGTGCTGGTTTAAGCAGGGGAACCTTCCGTGCCATGCATGATTTCAAACCATGACAGTAACCTTGGAAACGGTGGTCCCAGCTCTTTTCAGGTCATTGACCAGCTCCTCCCGTGTAGTTCTGGGCTGATTTCTCTCCTTCTATAGGATCATTAAGACCCCATGAGGTGAGATCTTGCATGGAGCCCCAGTCCGAGGGAGATTGACAGTCATGTTTAGCTTCTTCCATTTTCTAATGATTGCTCCAACAGTGGACCTTTTTTTACCAAGCTGCTTGGCAATTTCCCCGTAGCCCTTTCCAGCCTTGTGGAGGTGTACAATTTTGTCTCTAGTGTCTTTGGACAGCTCTTTGGTCTTGGCCATGTTAGTAGTTGGATTCTTACTGATTGTATGGGGTGGACAGGTGTCTTTATGCAGCTAATGACCTCAAACAGGTGCATCTAATTTAGGATAATAAATGTAGTGGAGGTGGACATTTTAAAGGCAGACTAACAGGTCTTTGAGGGTCAGAATTTTAGCTGATAGACAGGTGTTCAAATACTTATTTGCAGCTGTATCATACAAATAAATAGTTTAAAAATCAAATATTGTGATTTCTGGATTTTCTTTTTTTAGATTATGTCTCTCACAGTGGATATATATATACATATTTTCCTCACTGTATTTGAACACCCTGCTATTTTGCAAGTTCTCCCACTTAGAAATCATGAAGGGGTCTGAACTTTTAAACGTAAGTACATGTCCACTGTGAGAGACATAATCTAAAAAAAGAAAATCCAGAAATCACAATATTTGATTTTTAAACTATTTATTTGTATGATACATATATATTACAATCACAAACTGCTTTTATAAAATGAACATGTAAGGCTGTAATACTGCACTGTATTTAACTGTCTGAACCAGATTTATTCTAGTTTTAAACATATTGATAGTCATTTTTATTTATTTTTGTTGTATTTTGATGTTTTCAATTTCATTTCAGTAAATTATGACTTTTTGTTGGTATTTAATTTTAGTGTCGGTTTAGTTTTTAATCTATTACACAGTAAATATAATTTTTAAAAATGTGTATTTAAAGTTAATTAAAATTAAAATATTTAGGCTGTAATACTACACTGCATTTAACTAATAATATTATTATTCTTGTTATATATTGTTATAATTTTAAATGTACTGATAGTTTTATTTTGATTCTTTATATTTTGAAATTTTATTTCAGATTAGTTTCGGTTAATAACTTTTTTTTTATTGTATTTAATTTTAGTCTACCAATCTACAAAAATCACTCAGTGTTGAATTGAGGTTTTTGGACATTTATTCCAGCTCATAAATCCTATAAAACATGCAGCATTAAACATGAACTTCCAGCAGATGAACATCTCATAATACTGTCTGGAAGTGAGAAATGTACAGGTTGTTTTTACTCCATACACATGAACTTACTTTGATCAGAAACAGAATCATACTCCAAATCAATTAATCAATAAAGTCAATAAAATAATCCCAAACTGCTGTGTGTCTTGTCCTCGCTATTAATGACGTCATTAGAGCTCCACTACTTCTAATTACCTGCTGTGACAGTGAGCTCTAATACACATCACACTGCCACCTACTGGTCATTTATGATTCTGCAACATTCATAGTGTCACTCCAGTCAACTTTCGGTTCTCAACTCGGATTCACTCGCTTTATACACAGTTTACAGCCGTTTTATCTTATTTATGACTGTAATATCACTCTTCTCTCAGGAACAACAGAAAAGTTGTGAAGACGCCATGATATTTTATCACCTCTGTAATGTGTAACGCATAGTTAGATGCTAGTGTCCGTTAGAGAGAGACCTGTTACGCACAGACAGGAGGACTGACGTCTTCTCTCATTGTGCCTGAGGTCTCTGTTTCTCATTAGGTTTTTTTTTTTAAAGAGAGAGAGAGAGAGAGAGAGAGAGAGAGAGAGAGAGAGAGAGAGAGAGAGAGAGAGAGAGAGAGAGAGAGAGAGAGAGAGAGAGAGAGAGAGAGAGAGAGAGAGAGAGAGAGAGAGAGAGAGAGAGAGAGAGAGAGAGAGAGAGAGAGAGAGAGAGAGAGAGAGAGAGAGAGAGAGAGAGAGAGAGAGAGAGAGAGAGAGAGAGAGAGAGAGAGAGAGAGAGAGAGAGAGAGAGAGAGAGAGAGAGAGAGAGAGAGAGAGAGAGAGAGAGAGAGAGAGAGAGAGAGAGAGAGAGAGAGAGAGAGAGAGAGAGAGAGAGAGAGAGAGAGAGAGAGAGAGAGAGAGAGAGAGAGAGAGAGAGAGAGAGAGAGAGAGAGAGAGAGAGAGAGAGAGAGAGAGAGAGAGAGAGAGAGAGAGAGAGAGAGAGAGAGAGAGAGAGAGAGAGAGAGAGAGAGAGAGAGAGAGAGAGAGAGAGAGAGAGAGAGAGAGAGAGAGAGAGAGAGAGAGAGAGAGAGAGAGAGAGAGAGAGAGAGAGAGAGAGAGAGAGAGAGAGAGAGAGAGAGAGAGAGAGAGAGAGAGAGAGAGAGAGAGAGAGAGAGAGAGAGAGAGAGAGAGAGAGAGAGAGAGAGAGAGAGAGAGAGAGAGAGAGAGAGAGAGAGAGAGAGAGAGAGAGAGAGAGAGAGAGAGAGAGAGAGAGAGAGAGAGAGAGAGAGAGAGAGAGAGAGAGAGAGAGAGAGAGAGAGAGAGAGAGAGAGAGAGAGAGAGAGAGAGAGAGAGAGAGAGAGAGAGAGAGAGAGAGAGAGAGAGAGAGAGAGAGAGAGAGAGAGAGAGAGAGAGAGAGAGAGAGAGAGAGAGAGAGAGAGAGAGAGAGAGAGAGAGAGAGAGAGAGAGAGAGAGAGAGAGAGAGAGAGAGAGAGAGAGAGAGAGAGAGAGAGAGAGAGAGAGAGAGAGAGAGAGAGAGAGAGAGAGAGAGAGAGAGAGAGAGAGAGAGAGAGAGAGAGAGAGAGAGAGAGAGAGAGAGAGAGAGAGAGAGAGAGAGAGAGAGAGAGAGAGAGAGAGAGAGAGAGAGAGAGAGAGAGAGAGAGAGAGAGAGAGAGAGAGAGAGAGAGAGAGAGAGAGAGAGAGAGAGAGAGAGAGAGAGAGAGAGAGAGAGAGAGAGAGAGAGAGAGAGAGAGAGAGAGAGAGAGGAGGAACATGTTGCTCAGCTTGAGGTCACTTTGAAACAGACCACCATGGAGCTCCAGTCTTCCTGAAATCCATGAGGAACTGAGAAAACTGTAGAATGTGAGAGAGAGCTGGACAAGAGAACAAAAGAAAGTGGAGGAACATGTTGCTCAGCTTGAGGTCAATTTGAAACAGACCACCATGGAGCTCCAGGATACTCAGAACTGTGAGAATGCAGGGTGGCTGATAGAGAGCAGGAAACAGAGAATCATTGCATTTAACTAATAATATTATTATTCTTGTTATATATTGTTATAATTTTAAATGTACTGATAGTTTTATTTTGATTCTTTATATTTTGAAATTTTATTTCAGATTAGTTTCGGTTAATAACTTTTTTTTTATTGTATTTAATTTTAGTCTACCAATCTACAAAAATCACTCAGTGTTGAATTGAGGTTTTGGACATTTATTCCAGCTCATAAATCCTATAAAACATGCAGCATTAAACATGAACTTCCAGCAGATGAACATCTCATAATACTGTCTGGAAGTGAGAAATGTACAGGTTGTTTTTACTCCATACACATGAACTTACTTTGATCAGAAACAGAATCATACTCCAAATCAATTAATCAATAAAGTCAATAAAATAATCCCAAACTGCTGTGTGTCTTGTCCTCGCTATTAATGACGTCATTAGAGCTCCACTACTTCTAATTACCTGCTGTGACAGTGAGCTCTAATACACATCACACTGCCACCTACTGGTCATTTATGATTCTGCAACATTCATAGTGTCACTCCAGTCAACTTTCGGTTCTCAACTCAGACCGTTTACTGTCAAATACCGCATACTAACTGCTTTCTCTATGAAGCTCTAAGTGTAGTTTAAACACTCATCAATCAAATACAATTATCAACAGAATGTGAATAAAAGACATTTTGGACTTTAAAAACCTCTATGTATTATGTAACAGAGATATCTACTGAAGTTAGCATGCTAAGCTAGCCCCGGTCCGTCCTCAGAGAGCATGGAGTCCCGCTGACCTTCACTCGCTTTATACACAGTTTACAGCCGTTTTTATCTTATTTATGACTGTAATATTGCTCTTCTCTCAGGAACAACAGAAAAGTTGTGAAGACGCCATGATATTTTATCCGCGCTTTCCCTCTGTAATGTGCGCATGCGCACAGTAAGTGTGGTGTGTGTGTGTGTGTGTGAGAGAGAGAGAGAGAGAGAGAGAGAGAGAGAGAGAGAGACAGGGGTGACGTCACAGAAAGAGGGCGGAGCATCTCTCTGTGACGTCACAGTAGGGCAACCTGTATGTAGTCAGAATGCGTCTCTGTTTCTCATTTCCGAGGTTTGTGCATTTAAGTAAAAACACGTAAACATGGGGCTCTTCAGAAGGTTTATAGAAATTTTTCAAACCAGAAGAAAGAAGAAATCTGAGCAGATAGCTGAAATGAAGGAGAAGCTGGAACACATGGAGAAAGTAGGGAAAGACTTGGATGCATTTTCTCTTCTAATGATAGAGAAGATAACAGAAGAGAAAGAAGAGAAAGCCATTCTGCTTCAGATGGTGCAAAAGCTGGAGGCTACTTTGGCTTCTGAGCGAAAGCAGCAGGAACAGGACATAACTGAGAGAAGCCAGAGCTGGGCAAGAGAACAAAAACAACTGAAGGAACGTGTTGCTCAGCTTGAGGTCACTTTGGATCAGACCACCAAGAAGCTCCAGTCTTCCCTGGAAATCCATGAGGAACTGGAGAAAACTGTAGACTGTGAGAGAGAGAGCTGGACAAGAGAACAAAAGAAAGTGGAGGAACATGTTGCTCAGCTTGAGGTCACTTTGAAACAGACGACCAAGGAGCTCCAGTCTTCCCTGGAAATCCATGAGGAACTGGAGAAAACTGTAGAATGTGAGAGAGAGCTGGACAAGAGAACAAAAGAAAGTGGAGGAACATGTTGCTCAGCTTGAGGTCAATTTGAAACAGACCACCATGGAGCTCCAGGATACTCAGAATCTGTCAGGGATCCACCTGCCACGCCCCCTTTGGTGGCTCTCTATGCCTTCGCTCTCCCTAGAGCTCCAGGTTTAACCACGCACACCTGGAGCTCATCATCATTCATGCCCCCACTCTCTCTGGTGCTCCAGGCCTAATCACGCACACTGAAGCTCCTCATCACTCCACCCTGCTTCTATATAAGCTCTTCATTCACTCCCACTCCCCGTTCGTTATTGTATGTGTTGGACTGTTCGTGCTATCTATGTTCACGTGTGCAGGTCTTCACACAGAACTCTACTTGTCCGTTCCATCCGGACTCCACAATCCCATACCGGCTGCACTTCACCTCCCGTGCATCTCGGGTCAGCTAGCGCACTTCGGACTCTCTCAACCGTAGGACTGCCGTGTGCTTGTGCTTGTGTGTGTGTGCGCGTGTGCGCGTCTGTGTGTGCTCGTGTCTCTCTCTCTCCCTTACACTTGCATTAAAACCCAAGCGAGCTGTACTCCGGCTTCCGCCTTCGGTTTCGCTCGCACCCTGACAGAATCACTGTGAGAAAGTAAAAAATAGTGCAGAGCAGGAGAGAGATCATTTGATCAGAGACAAAGAGCGACTGGAGGAACGTGTTGCTCAGTTTGAGCCCATGTTGGATTTTAAAGAAAACAAGAGGATGAAAGAGAGAAAACTAAACTTGACATAGAGGAGAGGAACAACTTACAGCTTCAGACCAACAGGGGGCTCCAGGATACCCAGAATCTCTGTGCGGAAGAAAAGAAGACTTCAGAGAATAAGACAGATCGTTATATGAGAGTCCAAGAGCGATGGGAGGAAATTGTTGCTCAGCTGAGACAAGAGAAAACATTCAAAAGAAAACGAGAAATAGAAAAAAGAAGACAAGAGAAACAGAGAGTCTGAACATGCCTTTTTCCTCTTTCTGTTTCTCTTATTGCTATTTATGATAGTAACACTTATAGTGAATAGTATAAAGCTGAGTGTAAAGCTATTGTATCTTGTAGATCGTTTCGTCTTTTGATCATTTTTTATTTCTGTCTTGTCAAATATACTGATTTTAATCTTTTACTACAGTGAGACGCAATAAACACTATTAAATAAATAAAGATTTTGAATTTCAATCATGTCTAATGTCTCTTCATCACAGAGAGCATTCAATGATGGTATTTTTTTTTCTTGAAATCCACTTCAGTAAAGTCAGTGATGCTTGATGTTCCTTGAAGAAAAAGAATTTGACAGAAACTGAAGTTGAGGTATTTTCTTGCAGCTTTAGTGCTTTGTTCATTTTGAGCTCTGAAAGCAATATAGCTGACAGTTAATGTGGAGCAGAACCTGATTCACTTAAACATCTGTACTTTATAATTAATCGCATGGATTGGCACAAGAAAGTGGATGATCTTTCAGCAGTCATTCTGACAGGGTTTATACTGGATTCATACTGGAACACCTGAACACTACTGCTGGATGGAGCAGTGGGTGCGTGCACGAGCGGCGGTTGGTGAATGGAGGGTGGAGCCTGGGGGAAACGAGCGGTGAGAAGCAGATCTGTGGCTGATGGGACTAATCAGTGTGCTCTTTTTCAGTGACTGGTGATGAGGAGAAAAAAGGAGAAAGACACGAGCAGAGCTGAGCACGTGTGTGTGTGGGTGTTTTCTCCCTTTTCTCCCTCTATACCCACTCCATTGGTGAAGTCATATCCTCACATGGGTTTTCTTATCACTGCTATGCAGATGACACTCAACTCATCTTTTCTTTCCCTCCATCAGATACCACAGCTTCCGCTCGGATCTCAGCATGCTTGTCAGACATATCTTTATGGATGAGGGCTCACCAACTTAAACTCAACCCCAGCAAAACAGAACTGCTGGTCATCCCAAGTGATTCATCTCCAGGTCAAGATCTACAAATAACACTTCATGACTCTCTGCTCTCCCCTTCAGCCACTGCTCGTAACCTTGGGGTAACTATGGACAATGAACTGTCTTTTTTCCCACATATCGCTAATGTTGCTCGTTCTTGTCGATTTCTTCTCTATAACATCCGAAGGATTCGACCATTTCTGTCCATACAGGCTGCCCAGTTGCTTGTTCAGTCTCTTGTCATTTCAAGACTGGACTACTGCAACTCTCTGCTGGCAGGTCTTCCCCTGAACACTATTCGTCCACTGCAAATGATCCAAAACGCAGCTGCACGACTTGTGTTCAATCAGCCCAAGTTTTCCCACACCACCCCACTGCTGCGCTCCCTTCACTGGCTTCCAGTAGCTGCACGTATCAGATTCAAAAAACACTGATGCTTGCCTACAAGGCCAAAAATGGACCAGCGCCATCTTACCTCAGTGACCTCATCACATCTCGCACTGCACCACGCTGTCTGAGATCCTCCAGCACTGCTCGACTGGTACCACCTTCTCTCAGAATGAGAGGTAAGTACAATTTAAGGCTCTTCTCTGTTCTGGCACCAAAGTGGTGAAATGAACTTCCCCTAGATGTCCGTACAGCAGAGTCCCTGATTATCTTTAAGCGACGACTGAAGACCTACCTCTTCCTGAAATACCTAAATTAGCACTTTCCAAGTTTGTAGAATTCGAGTTATATTTATATTGAGTTTGTATTCTTGCATACCAGTGTAGATTTATTCACTACTAGAGATTTAAAGCACGTTTGTACGTCGCTCTGGATAAGGGCGTCTGCTAAATGCCGCAAATGTAAATGTAAATGTAAATGTGTTTGTGTGTGTGTGTGTGCGCGTGTGGGTAACAGTAGTATACGGAAAAGCACAGTTTAATACTGTATGCTCATGTGTGTATCAGTGTTCTGATTTAATTAACAGCAACGTTGGTGTAGGTCACAAGAGTGTTTGTGTGTGTGTGTGTGTGTGTGCGCGTGTGGGTAACAGTAGTATACGGAAAAGCACAGTTTAATACTGTATGCTCATGTGTGTATCAGTGTTCTGATTTAATTAACTGCAACGTTGGTGTAGGTCACAAGAGTGTGTGTGTGTGTGTGTGTGTGTGTGTGTGTGTGTGTGTGTGTATTGGTTCCCCACTGCAAAGTGCAAGTTAAATGCAGTGATGTAAAGTGTTTGAGTAAATGTACTTCATTACTGTACTTGAGTAACTATAAGTGACTTCCTGTCTGATGAACTGTTCTGTATTGGTCCTGTTTACTTTAATAGTAAGGAATGTAGACCTGAGATCCTGATTATTGGTCTTTTATTACCCATAAGGCAGTGGTTTTTAACATTTTTTAAATCATGACTCATTGTTTACATCAAGAAAACACAGTGCATGTAGGGGTACGGCCTCAGGAGCCCTGCAGTAAGTGTGCTGTGTGCATGTGACTGATGAATGTGCAGGTAGAAATTCAAATGAAACTGCATTCAATCTGGTTGATTATTAAGCAAGTTATTTTTTAACTACATTTAAGTTCCCTGTTATAAGATAACTTGCAATTTTGTAAATTCCAACTTTATTTCCATTAATTCCTGTTAATACCTAAATATTCCTGATAATTCATATGGGAAGCTTCCAGTCTTGAAAATTCCTGCAACCACATTCCTAGGAAATACATGAGCTGTTCCTTGGTCTTGGGCACAGGAATATTTTGCCTGCCTTTTTTTTTTTCTTTTAAGTTTTACATTGTTCTGATATCAGATGCCCCAAGAAATTGCAGTTTAGACACAGAAGCTTAGTGTATGTAAGGATCCTCTATAATTATTTGGAGAAAGAGTCTGGTGTCATTATGCCATGGCTTGGGAAGTCGGGATGTTGTTAATAAATGTGAACTGATTTAATGTCATACAGTGTGTCTGTGTTCTACATTACAGTGGGGTCTCAGGTTTGGTTCCCAGCGTGTTGTTTCCTTACATTTTTTTATCCAGGGCCCAAAATCTTTCCACTGATCTCTCACACATTTAGAAAGTGATCTATGCAGAGCTGAACATCTCACCATGAATAGTGAACAACCTCATGCATGTTTGTGAGTTTTACTTAGAATCTACTTCGACTTCACTTCTGTGTTCATTCCTACCTCATTTATTTCGTCAGTCTGATTAGAGAGCAAACAGAGTGTAAGTGACTCTTCACTGCAAGAAAGAAAAGAAGTTTGCAAATGCTGTTAAATCGGTAGAGCAACCATCCAGGTCTGGATTTGTTTTAACACACTAGAAATAGTGAGTTCTGTCCCGTCCCTACCTGTGTTTTTCTTGTTCTGACTTCTGCTTCGAATTCCTACATGTTCTATGAAAACCAATTTACAGTCCTTTTCTTATTCTTCTTTGTCTTCTATTTGTTTCAGTATTTCTTTGACATACAACATACAATACAATACAATAAAATACAGGTGTGAACCTACCTGTCATGATGAGTGTATTTGTAAATTTTCCGCTGGGTGGCAGTAATGGCACCCTTACCGGTAAGCTGTAGAAGAACTCATGTAGAAGTGATGATGTTACAGTGCAGTTGTTGCATGTGCAGACTTGTGATGGAGTAAAAGAGATGTTCCTCACTAAGAGTTTTCTACACTGAAGTAAGAAACATACAGAGAGAGAAGACAATTGTGTCTTGTTGTTGGTGATGTATTTTATTTAAACAGTGTATTTTCAGTCTGTGGTAATGTTTTTTTCTGCAGACTTTCCTGATGCCCCCAAACTGATTATGATGATGGTGACATCATGGCCAAGTATTTTGTCTCATGACGGCTCTTTGACGTAGTTTCTTGTCTTTGACTTGTTTGCCGCAAGTTCCGTGTTTGTTTTTCTCTCAGCGTTTTCGAACAAACTTTACTATTTAAAAAAGCGGCGCTGGAAACATCCCGGACGGACGCTCACTCGTCCAAGGTACATTCCCGGGTTGAACCTAACCCTCCCAGCACCTCAACTCCGCGTGTTTCTCTGCCCAGGCACAGCGCACCTACAACGCGGCCCGCCCAGGTATCGTTCACTCTGGCACCGGTGCACCACGGACCCTGGATGCTGCAGCACCGGAAGACACGAGCCAAGCCCCGGTCGAGGACGTCTCCCCCGCCACCACCACCGGCCTTTGAGATCTCGACCGAGAACCGCTTCGCCCCTCTCCGCGAGAGGGAACGTCATACTGTGATTCTTGGAGATTCCATCGTCCGGCATGTCCGCGCTAACGGAGCCAAAGGTAAGGTGCACACTCGCTGTTTTCCTGGTGCTCGTGTTTTCGATGTCGCTGCGTAGGTACCCGCGATCCTGAACGAGAACTTCATAGCGGTTGTTCTCCATGTTGGAGAGAACGACACCAGGCTGAGGCAAACGGAGATCTTAAAGAGGGATTTCAGGATCCTGGTGGAGACGGTACGCAGCACATCACCCACAACGAGGATCATAGTGTCAGGACCTCTTCCCACTTACCAGCGAGGGGCTAAAAAGTTTAGTAGACTCTTTGCACTAAATGAATGGTTACAGTCATGGTGTCGAGATCACAAACTTCTCTTTATTAATAACTGGAACTGTTTCTGGGAGCGTCCGAGGTTCTTCCTCCCTGATGGCCTGCACCCCAGCAGAGTTGGAGCAGCAGTGCTATCAGATAACGTCTCTAGGATACTTCACACCATCTAACTGGTAAGACATCAGGAAATTTACGACTATGAGAACATTTATACAACAAATCAAATAGTTACAAGTTCACACACAGCCCAGTTTATAGAAACCGTATCTATTCCTCGTGTAGTAAAACCAAGAATTAAATACACAAGATCCAGAAATAATCTTTTTGCAGTTAAAACTGAAAAATACCAGATAAGCAAACACCAAAACGTTCTAAAGTTTGTTTTTTTAAACATTAGATCACTTGCACCCAAAGCTACAGACAGGCGTTAAAAGCTGCTAGAGCTGAACACCTGAGCAAACTCATAGAAAACAACAAAAACAATCCCAGGTTCCTTTTCAGTACAGTAGCTAAATTAACTACAAATCAGGTATCTGAAAAATGTGTTCCATCACAGTTTAGTAGTGAGGACTTTATGAATTTCTTCACTGAAAAAATAGATAACATTAGAAAAACAATTGTGGCGGTCCAACCTCTGACAGCATCTCCTGACACAATCTCACCTACAACTCCACAACTCCACTGTTTTACATGTACAGGACAGGAAGAGCTGTATAATGTTATTACCAAAGCTAAATTAACAACATGTCAGTTTTATCCCATTCCAACTATTCTATTAAAGGAAGTGTTACATACAGCTGGTGAGCCTCTTCTCAATATTATTAACTCCTCACTATCTTTAGGTCACGACCCTAAATCCCTCAAGTTAGCAGTTATTAAGCCCCTCATTAAGAAACCTAATTTGATCCAAATACCATATCGAATTGTTCCACCTGCTTTACTTCACTCCTACTGCTGTAGCGCCCTCTACCTCCACCCCAACCATTATACAGCCTGCACTTTTTTGTAATTTAAAAATACCTTTATATGTCATTATCATCATTATGATTAAGTTCATAATATACAATGTGTCTTTATAACCTGGTAGTCAAAGTCCATCTCCTTCAGCTAGTGATTTGTCTGCATCCAGTCCTTCATCTGCATCCGGTCCTTCATCTGCATCCAGTCCTTCATCTGCATCCAGTCCTTCATTTGCATCCAGTCCCGCTGTTTCTTTCAGTTCTGCTTCTTTAATCATTTCTTGCTGGTGTTTTGAGCGACTCATTTTACTGTTTATTTTTGTGGATTTACTTCTATTATAATCTATCGTTATTTATGATTAGGTTGTTGTTTTAATCCCAATTAGGGACTTTTTTTTTATCATTATACTTGATTATATCTATTGTCAAATAACCTTTATTAATATATACATAGTTTTGTAATATTTGTATTTTTGTGTGTTTGCCTGCTGAACCCATTATCATCTTCATTATTATTATTATTATTATTAAGTAAATAAAACAGAACAGAAATACAAAACATGTCCCATATAATAAACTTTTGTTAAAAGTGTTAAAGGTTAAATAAGTGCATTAAGAAAATAAATATACATCCATTTTATGCCCCTTTATTAGAAAAATTAGTCAAAGTGGGATTCGAACCGGCATCATTCACATCAGAGATTCTCCCTGGGAAGCAGATAAAAAGGCAGTTTGTTATCAAATACAGTGGAACCCGGTTATGTCGATGTCCTAGGGGGTTGCCAAAAAGCATCGAGACAACTGATGATCGAGATAAACGAAAATCAATATGGCGGCAGTATATTAACGTGCTTGAAATTTCTTTATGTTCATCATGTGCGTTAATAAATGAGAATGTGCATGCACGTGTTTTTGGACACGTGTTTTTTACACAACAGCGTTGCCGCGATGTGTTTGATGAAGGCATGCTATAAAAATGTACATACATGTTTGTTAACTGTCAGGAATCCACCTGCCACGCCCCCTTCAGCGCCCTCTTTGGCGTGGCAGGTGTTTTCTCGGCCGCTTTCTCTAAAGCTCCCGGCTTTAATCGCGCACATACGGTGCTCGTTTAGCATCATCACCAGCTCCTATTTAAACTTCCACACTCTCACCGTCCGTTATTGTTGGTATATGTTGGTTCACGGCGGTTGTTGTTATCGCTCATGCGTATCCCGGTGCGTGCCTTCCCACCGGCACTCTCTCAACGGCTGCGCTTTTCTTCCCAAAGCGCATCGCGGATTCCCCCCGATCCTGCCGTTGTTAATTCTATGCTTTTGCTGCTCATCCCATGTTCCGCGCCGCGCTTGGTAGGAGGTATTCGCCTCCCGTTCATCGCATAACATTTAACAAAGGCATATGTAACTAACTAACAGCAGAGATTCACCAGTATACAATACAACACCTGTAGCATCTGTAAGGCTTGATTTTTCCGCCACTTTCACGAGTTCTTTGGCTGCACAGTGCCGATCGACAGAACTGACGTTAAATGGCAAATTTTTCCCCCCTTGTGCTCGAGATATCAGGGTTCGGCGACATAAAAAAGTCGACATAACCGATAAAAAATGCTTGGACAAATGCTTAGAGAATTTGGCGGCTCTACTTCAAAAACGTCGACTTAAAAGGGTTGTCGAGTAAACCGAGGTCGAGATAAGTGGGTTCCACTGTATATACATCAATCTGCCAAAAACCATAACAAATGTCCATCATCTTTCCATTTCCTTGCTTTTTCTTCCATTTTTATTTTTTTTTCTCTTTTTCCTCTATTCCCTTCTTCCCCTTCTTTTTCCCTCTTCCCACCCCTTAACAGACTATTGATCCCCAGCTTCACACAGCTCACATCCTCAACTGTCAGTCTCACACTGCCCTCTAGCGGCACTATCAGGACATGCTTTATGCTCCATTCTGTACTAATGTGACTTCTGTTTGTGTTTTAAGGCAGTGATTCACAATCTTTTTCTGCCATTTACCACTTCAGAGGGGTGGGTTTTTAAACCCACCTGTCCTCCGTTACCTCAAAAAAGGATAATGAAATTCTTCAAGTTGAAAATGTCTAATTTATTGAACTATCCAATTCTAAATGAACATCAACTAGCATCAAAAACAAAAATAGAGAAAATAAAGGTGTAGTTGTGTTATCTCTTGGACTTTGTCACTTTGCAGTCTGTGCAAAAAAAGAGCAAATTCATTTCATAAATCTTTTCAAAACAGGGTTGTAAACTTGATACTGTCACTCTCAAGTCATGTTTAATATTGAGCTGAGATCTGTATTTAGTTTTCAGTGTAGCAACATCTAAAGAGTCTCAGAGATAAGATGTGGCAAAAGGAACAGGATAAAACAAAACACAGTTATATTTTCTTTAAGGCTGAATTTTTGGTTTAAGCTCCTACCATCTACCTTTTTTGTCTGCTTGTGCTGAATTACCTGTTTGTTTGTTTTTTGGTCAATGTCACAAATAAATGAAGAACAAATAAATAAATAAATTAACCCTGCCGTTCATTGCGCCCCACCTGTCATATCTTTGCGTCCCACACTTTGAGAACCACTGAGCTAGGCTAATTAACTGGCTAACTAATCTTAGCTTCAATAGTTTTCATCCTCGTTTTAAATATTCTGCATTTAGTGCGCTATAAATAAACTGTAAGTGTCTTAATAACGAATGTATTTGTCAAATATTCTAAGAAACTAGCTAACACAAAAACAGCGCTAGCAAACACGGCATTATATGCTAATTAGCCTCATTAGCATGAGGCTAATGATGATGTCTCCTACACCATTAGCCAAAATGTCCATTTCTGCTCACTGCAACATTTATGGAAATATTATCCCGTTTCTATTCTTATTTTTTTGTCAAATTTAGACTCAATACATTTGTCCACACAGTGTAGATCATGCGCAGGATGTAGAATCACTGAAAGCATTTTAAATGGGATTCATTGGTCTGTTTTGTGTACATGCAGGATTCATTTTTATTTTTTATCTTATTGATATTTGAAGTTAGTTTTGTATTAAAATAATATTTCTATAGTGTTTGTGATTTAAGTATATAGCATGATTAGCATGTTTTCTACTAACGTCCTGTATTAGATCTGTTTGATATGAATTGTGTGTTGACATGGCGTGTCTCTCCTGAAGGTTGTCCGTTACAAGACGGGGACAAAAGGATATGGATACGTCCAATTTGAGTCTCCAGAGGCGGCGAATTTGGCAAAAGAGAAATTTAATGGCAAACTTCTTAATGGCCATAAAGTGTAAGCTATTAATATAAAGTGTGGGTTTGGTCATATGAGGGCATTTTAGTCAGCATCAGGGGGTAATTTTTCTGGTGTCGGCATAAAGACTAACATCAGTGTGTAAGAGCAGTGTCTCTGTTGTGTTACAGCTCCATCCAACACTTTAAGTCTCGTAAGGAGCGCGAGACTGAGAGGAATCACCACACCCAGGTCTTCATTAACAAGCAGAAGACCTTACTGAGACCAGAACACCAGGATAACCCTGTCCATGCAGAGGATGAAGAATGTGCAGGTGAAGACTGTACCCTAAACATCTACCACCCTGTGCTGTCCACATTAAAATGAGTTGATGCTGAAGTTCAATATTGCAGTTAAATGGATTACTGGCTGAAAAGGTTAAAGACCCTCCTCTAGCTGGTTCCCTCAAGAGCCTCCTGCTAGCAGTGATGATGATCTGATAAAACAAAATGAAATGAAGTGTTAACAGCTGTGTGTGTCTTTGTGTTACAGACTCAGAATATGACTCCCTTCACACCAAGCCAGAAGGTAGAGCCAAATAAAGAAAATGCCCCAGCAGTAAACACAGTTCCTGCTGTAGAAGAGCTTACAACTGTGGATGAGAAACCAGCTCTACCTCAAGTTCCAGCTGAGGAACAGAGTCCAGCTCCACCTCATGTTCCAGCTGTAGAACAAAGTCCAGCTCTACCTCAAGTTCCAGCTGTAGAACAGAGTCCAGCTCCACCTCATGTTCCAGCTGTAGAACAGAGTCCAGCTCTACCTCAAGTTCCAGCTGTAGAACAGAGTCCAGCTCCACCTCATGTTCCAGCTGTAGAACAGAGTCCAGCTCCACCTCATTTTCCAGCTGTAGAACAGAGTCCAGCTCCACCTCATGTTCCAGATGTGCAGGATGTATCCATGGCTGCACCACCTCAGAAGCACTTAACTATTTACATGTTGGAGTCTGCAGATTTTGAAATGCAGATCCAGATGGCACGTAAATCCACCCAGCTGAAGCGAATAAAATTTCATGGATGCTGATTGGGAGTGAAAACAATTTTAAAATCATGAACATGATTTCTGATCCTGATCTTCTGCGAGCAAAAGTGAGCAAACACACACACACACACACACACACACACACACACAGTAATATTATATTTAGGAATTATTTGTAATAAGTGGTTGTAGTAATGAGTGTATTATTATGTTAAATAATATTATATTAATATGATGATTTAGTTTTGGTCATGTGGTAACAAAACCCCACCCACCAATTCCTCATTTACATCTATTCATAATCACACACATCACTCCTCTATTCACTCTTTATATGCACGTGACACACCTGTAATAGAAGTGTATATGTGTTTGTGTGCAGGTGGATGAAATGAACATGATCCTAAAAACAGGAGAAGCAGGAGTCAAGTCGGTGAGTATCCACACACACACACACACACACACACACACGCACACGCACACACATGTATGATTTGTAGACTAAAACTCCTCTGCATTTTTTTTTCAGGAAACAAAGATGCTCTTTGGCACAAAGAAAAAGAGGAAGAACAAGAAGAAAAAAATATATTTATAATAATAATAATAATAATAATAGCAATAATAATAATAATAATAATTTTAAAAATATTATATTAATATTGCATGTTATTATATTTTTTATGTTTATATACTTCTTTTTTTCTTTTTTTATTAATATATTATTTAGGATAATAAATAAAGACAATCCACAATGTAAATGTTTTCGAGTGTTTTGAATCGTGATTATTATACATTTTATAAGAACATTAAGAGGAACTTGTCAAGTGATTGTGATACACATGCATGAAAGAAGAACATTTTAATAAATATTTTCCTGAAACCAGCAACAAATTAACATCACACTTTTAAAACTTTATTTAAACATATTTATAAATATCAAAGCTTTTAATGTATCAATATTTTTTAAACTATAATAGCTCTTTTTTAGCCAGTGACATACAGTGCAGTATTATAGCCTGATTATTTTAATTTATTTCATAGAGATTTTATACAAATAGTTTGTAATTCTTCTTTCTAATTTTATTCTGCAGTTCCTACTGCTGTAACTGTATAATAAAGGCATTTAAAACATTATAAATATATAAACCATTAAATAAAAAGCATTAACGTCCAGCTGGTTCAGCATCTCCATCATGAATTCCACTGATGCTTCTTCTGCTTTAGAGCCACGTACCTTTTTATTTCACTAATTCTCCAGGGCAGACCCCCGAGTAGATGTCAGATGTCTGTGTAGCAATGTTGTAGCACTGGTATCACACCACTGTCTGCGCTACTGGACCAGTTCTAGGTTCTAAGGAGTGGGGGAGCAAAAATCACTACACCAGAGACCGTTACTTTAAATACAAAAGGCCATCTATTTACTGTATGCAAAACACATGAAATATACAGAACCATGAAAATGTAAAAAAAGAAAATATACCCTGCAGGTTCTCAATATTGAGGTAAGTATAAAATATTCAAGAAATAAAAATAAAAATAAATTGTGTTTCACTCTCTTTTTGTTATTCAGTTCACCTAGGCACTTTTAATTAGACTAATCTAAGTTAGACCGGTCTTTTCCTAGGTTGAACCTATTTTTGAATCCCTATTTTTTTCTTCCTGAATAAACCCTTTTTCCTTTTCTTTACAGGCAAGAAAATACCTTCAATTCAAACAATCAAATCAATATTAACCATAAACATTATAAATCATATTTCAAATCACATTTCAAATCACATTTCAACATTTGAACTCAATGTGAAATTAGAAGTGTGTGTCTTTAATTCAGTTCGAGTTCAATGGGAGTTAAATTATTCAGTTCAATGAAGAGTTTCAGTTCGATTCAGTCCGCAAATAATAGTTCAATCAGAGTTCAATTCGATCCAAAACAATTTCTTATACTCCTACCGCTCTGGCAGCGAGTCACTGTACTCAAAAGGTTTCCTCACTGATGTGATGAAGAAGATGATTTGCAAATCTGGGTCTGGCTCGCCATCTTGAATCCGTCCGCACGTGTGCACACCTGCACACTGCAGATCAATCCTCGCTCGAGAGAGCTTCAAATTAAGCACATAAAAACCTGACCTGTATAACAGGTCATAAGCACAAAAATAATTTTAACTCTTCAAATCACACAATTAAATGTTCCACAGTCTCTGAGTTGTAAAGTTACTGCTATGGTGCTTTTCACTCCAAAAATGGCGGCGGAGCGGTCTCCATTAACTCACCGCTCCGTCTCCACATAAATACATAACACATCTTTCATTTACAAAGCATACATTCACTTTTATAACATTCACAGTTTTCATAAACCAAAAATTTTAACTGGTAAACAACTTATGGCAAAACATTTCCTTGTAAACAGCTACGTTTTACTATTAACTCTCTGCTAGAGAAAGTAAAACATGTGACACAGAAAAGTGCAAAAACAACTTAAACTCACCAAAACCGTTGTGGCTTAGTTCTCATAAAATCCCTGTCAATCCCTGATCAGGTAAGTTATGTTTTTTAATTGCAAAATCAACTTTACACTCTTTTCTCTGCTTAATAAACATCATTCTCTCCAATCTCTCTTCTGCTCTCTCCGCAGGTCTCTGCTGCAGCGTCGCTGACATGACGCTCTAATGTCACTAGTCTCTTAAAGGGGTAGTGAACTGAATTTTCTGTCTGCATACTTTTAATCTTTGAACGTTAAATTGCTGTTTTAACATTTTTAACATTTTTAATTCTGATGAATAAACTTCATTAAATGAATCACTTAACTTTTCAAACTTATTTATGCATCTTTTAACTATTTATTCTTATTTAGGTCATATTTCTAACAGGGTTACATCTGCCCTCAAATCTGCCCTTCCCAAGTGATGTTATTGGAGTAAACATGAATAAACCTCTACCTTTTCCCAACTTATTTCCTTAATCCTTTTTTAAAGGAAAGAACAGTATGTACAAATAAAATCCACCCTCCTATAAAATCTACAGCTTTAAACCCAACTTGTAATCTCATTGAACTGAAGCATTGATTTACTTAAATCATAGTACATTTGTATAATTTTTTATGTATTATTAGTGCAGTTGCAGGTAAATGTAGAGCTGCTACTAGATGAAAAGGATTAGAGGTGATGTAGGGCTTTTGTGTGTGTTTTCAGAAGAATCCAGACTCTGGTGAGGACTATGAGGTCTGTGTTGATGATCACTAAATTGACTGAAGATCACGTTCATGTTCTTAGTGGTTTTTGATGAGGAACATAATCAGGATGGCCCCCACTCTGTTCTGATTGAGTTTATAATTGTTTACATCATAAACATATAAAGTTTATATATATACAGTGAGGAAAATAAGTATTTGAACACCCTGCTATTTTGCAAGTTCTCCCACTTAGAAATCATGGAGGGGTCTGAAATTTTGACAATTCCTCACTGTATATATATATATATATATATATATATATATATATATATATATATATATATATATATATATATATAAATAATTAGGATGATAATAATAATGATGATAATGGGTTCAGCAGGTTCACAGAATAATTCACGAGTCACTGTTCTATGTACAATAAAACATTTTATTTTTAATGACTGAAAATGCTACAAAAATGTCAAACGATAAAGTATAATTGATGCAAACACACCAAGGTACAAATACAAATACAAAACAATAGATACAAATAGCAGTAAATCCACAAAATTAAAATCATAACACAACTATATAATATTAGCAAAAATAATTATAAGGACTGGATGCAGATAAAGGACTGAATGCAGATGAAGGACTGAATGCAGATGAAGGACTGGATGCAGATGAAGGACTGGATGCAGATGAAGGACTGGATGCAGATGAATCACTGGCTAAAGGAGATGGACTTTGACTACCAGGCTGTAAAGTGACATATTGTAAATTATTAACTAAAGAATAATAATGATGATGATAATGACATATGAAGGTCTTTTTCAATTACATGAATCTGCATTGGTACATTTACATTAGGTTTGGCTGCTGAATTGTTGCTAAAGGATCCAGCAAACTGTGACTTTGTAAACTAAAAAAGAGGCGACAGAACAGACTGACATTCATGTAAAATCATACGTGTGCTGGAAAAGTAAAGATCTGATTTCCCTTTTGAAGAAAACACAAAATCTTCTATCCAATAAAAGACAATATGACTAAAATATAAAAATAAAGAATGAGCATTGATAATGTAAGTGCAGGCTGTATAATGGTGGGGGTGGAGGTAGGGGGCGCTACAGCAGTAGGAGTGGAGTAAAACAGGTGGAACACTTGCAGCAGGTGAAACACTTACGACCTGGTAAAAGAACAATAAAGAGTGTGGAACACAGGTTTTATTTACCTTTTAGTCTTGATGTTTTTTACAGATCTAAATAAGAAGAAACATTGAAAATCTAACATTCACACATTAACATGTTTAATCCACAATCATCTCTGTACACTAGTGAGAGTCTGAGGGCAGAAGTGAGGTGATATGAAGATCATGAGCTCTTCTACAGCTTACTGGTAAGTGTGCCATTGCTGCCACCTAGCGGATAATTAACAAATACACTCTCAAATACAGGTTGATTCACACCTGTATTGTATTGTATTGTATGCTCAAAGAAACACTGAAACAAATAGAAGACAGTAAAAGAAAAAGGGGAAAAAGAAAATTACTGTAAATTGGTTTTCATAGAACATGTAGGAATTTGAAGCAGAAGGCAGAACAAGAAAAACACAGGTAGGAACCGAACCTTAGACCCCACTGTAATGTAGAACACAGACACACTGTATGACATTAAATTAGTTCACGTTTATTAACAACATCCCGACTTCCCAAGCCATGGCAAAATGACACAAGACTCTTTCTCCAAATAATTATAGAGGATCCTCACATACACAAAGCTTCTGTGTCTAAACTGCAATTTGTACAACAGGTAAAATTCTTGAACAATGAACAATGAAAAACTTTAAAAAATTAAATTAAAAAAAGGCAGGCAAAATATCCCTGTGCCCAAGACCAAGGAACAGCTCATGTATTGTCTAGGAATGTGGTTGCAGGAATTTTCAAGACTAGAAACTTTCCATGGGAATTATCAGGAATATTTAGGTATTAACAGGAATTAATGAAAATAAAGTTGGAATTTACAAAATTGCAAGTTATTCTATAACAGGGACTTAAATGTAGTTAAAAAATAACTTGCTTGATAATCAACCAGATTAAATGCAGTTTCAGTTGAATTTCTACCTGCACATTCATCAATCACATGCACACAGCACACTTACTGCAGGGCTCCTGAGACCGTACCCCTACATGCACTGTGTTTTCTTCATGTAAACAATTAATCATGATTTTAAAAAGGTTAAAAACCACTGCCTTATGGGTAATAAAAGACAAATAATTAGGATCTCAGGTCTACATTCCTTACTATTGAAGTAAACAGGACCAATACAGAACAGTTCATCAGACAGGAAGTCACTTATAGTTACTCAAGTACAGTAATGAAGTACATTTACTCAAACACTTTACATCACACACAGACACACAGACACACAGACACAGACACACACACACACACACACACACACACACACACACACACACTCTTGTGACCAACACCAATGTTTCAGATTATTAAATCAGAACACTGATACACACATGAGCACACACTATTAAACTGTGCTTTTCAGTGGACTGCTGTTAACCCTGCCCCCCACAGATCTGCTTCTCACCGCTCGTTTTACCCCCGGCTCCACCCTCCATATACCGACCGCCGCTCGTGCACGCACCCACTGCTCCATCCAGCAGTAGTGTTCAGGTGTTGTGAAGTGAATCCAGTGTTAACCCTGTCAGGATGACTGCTGAAAGATCATCCACTTTGCTGACGTCCTTAGAATCGTCTCCTGGACAGAGGTTTAAATTTTTCTGCCAATCCATGCGATTAATTATGAAGTACAGATGTTTAATTGAATCAGGTTCTGCCCCACATTTATTAGCTATATTTCTTTCAGAGCTCAAAATGAACAAAGCACTAAACCTGCAAGAAAATACCTCAACATCACTGAATTTACTAAAGTGGATTTCAGGAAAGAAAATGAAGTGATTGAATGCTCTCTGTGATGAAGAGACATTAGACATGATTGGAATTGAAAATCTTTATTCATTTAAATAAAACTTTAAATTAAAATTCAATATAAAATGAAGATGGTGAAACAACATGCACACTAAAGTACATGATACGTTTGAATTTCACCATCTTCCTCTATTCCTGAATCATTTTCCATCTCTTCGAGTTGCTTCAACAGATCTTCGAAGCTGTCGACGTCAAAGACTGGTACAGAATCCAGGATCTCTGTGCTGTTGTGGGGGTCTTCAGTATGATTCTGGGCTCCAGACTGGTTAAAAAAGTCACAATCCTCATTTAAAATGGAAAAGATGTCGTTGTTTAGCAAAGTGATTTCATCCTCGTCCTCGAGCTGAACCTCACTGCTTGTACAGTCAGACCCATAGCAGGTGCTGTAAACAGAAGTGCACAATTTTAGCTGCATATTAAAGTAAATGAGTGGTGATTATGGCGATTATTTAAGATGCAGAGTAAAACTACATTTGCATGTCATTCTTCTGAAACTGTTCCAATGCAGTTTACTAACTCACTTGGTCTGGCAGAAAGTCGACTCAGAAACAGAAGGGAAAAGAGGAGGATCAAAGCAAATGTCTTTAGGAGACAGCCGTTCTTGGTGGCTAAGGCCGGGGAACTGATCACTAACTTCAGACACGAGGTCATGGACTGGTACTTCTTCTGGCATGTTCATGACTATGTGGTGGTTTGGTTGATGATCAGGTCTCCTCTGTGAGTCACTACTCTGCAAACTGCCTTTTCTCCTTCCCTTCTTTGGAAGCGGTTTATAAACCCAATCTACATGATAGAAAAGAAGAATTTAAAAAGTAAGAAGCAACATAAAAACAATAAAAAGAGTCAGAATTGATGCGTTTGTTTTGTTATTTTGCCATTTGTCCATAAAGAAAGTTCACCTACCAGGAAACAACTGTTCATGTTCCTGTTTAAGCCTCCATGATTCAGTGTAGTAGGGTTTCTTCTGTTCTTCACTCAGTTTGTTCCACTGGATCCCAAGCTGCATGCTGATCTCTGCAGAGCTGCTATTTGGATTGGCCTTGGAAAAGATGGGCCGCTGTTTCCTCGCCCAAACCATGTAGGCATTCATTGGCCTTCTGATGTTGCCTTTTTTATCTCTGCACTTGGCAATGTTAAATTTATCTACAAAATAAAAAACAAACTTTAAGTTAAACAGAAATCATTATAAACTTCTAGTTAAAACAGTGAACAGAGTCATGCAATACTGCACCAGTCTTAAACACACACAATGTTGTTAGTACAAATATTTTATAAGTGCTGCATTACTCAGTTAGTACAAAATCATTTTATATTTCCTGCATGACAGATTCATATTTAATGTGGTTTTAGGAACTAAATGATAACTATATTTCATTGTCTCTGTACAATGACAATAAAGTTGAATAAAGTTGACAGCAGGAGAAGCAGCTGTAGCTGTTACCCGTCTTATTATCTGTCATTATTTCTCCTTCTTTCTTCTGAAAGTTGTTCTTCCTGGCTGAAAAATCTTTTTTGGCGTCTTGGAGAGCGGATTGTTCAAAACCTTGACGCTTATCACTAAAAACAATTAAAAACATTTCAGCTGTTTGTTTGCGCTTCATTACTGTGGTCATTAAATGTTTGTGTTGAACTGCAGCACAACAAAGTTGTCATGACAATAAAGCGCTTCCAGGGCGCCATTTCATTGGTGCGTTTACCAAGAAATATGACCAATCAGGGATGTCGACGTCACAAAAGAGGCGGGGCTTCAATTATTCAAACGCGGAAGATGACAACAGGTGGCGTTAAGACAAGGAAGTGGTGTGTGATTGTAAACCCTTTACGAGTTCCTGTAGCGCTCCTCTGTTTATACACAGTAGGGTATTAAAATATTTAGAATTATATTATTTAATAGAAACCACATGTTTGCAGTTTGGAATGTGATTTTGATAGAAATGTGGGGTTTAAGTAGTTTGTACTGCATGTGTTGACGTGTTGTTGTGTTATACTTAAAGTGACCATAGGGGGAGTAGAAGTGCATTGAAAATAGAGAATGAGAGAACACGTGATTAGCGTGTCAGATGTGTTATGAGCTATTAGAAAAGAAATCATTCATTCATGCTACCTGGCCTCTCTTCCTTGTTTCCTGACAACACTGCACTTTTAACAAAGACTTTATTTCATTTTCCTTAGATTATTCATTATACTTACCTTCTCTGAACTCTGAACACAAACAGATTTTTTACTTAAACACATGGTAGTATTTATAGTCTATCATTCTTCAATTATAATCATCTACTTATTAAGACGTTTGTACGCAAGAAATTATCATAAGAATAAAAGAATCACAAGGTAAATTAAACTATAATAAATATTTTTTATCGAATACATTCAAGTCCAAAAATGTATTTAAAAAAGAAAAAACATTAATGAAAGATGTGATTGATTTTGATCTGCCGCCAGTTTTTTTACAAGCACTTAGTGTTTTCTCAACTGGTCCACGACTACACCATAATATGTTTGAGATTTTTATATTGGTATTAAAATAAGAAACTAAACTCCTATAAAATCATCTCAGCAGTATTAAAATCAAGATTTGGTCATTTCTGTAAAAAGCTTGGTGTGGAATGGACGTCTCTGTTCACCTGTGTACAGCAGCACATGGGGAGGACAACAAATAATGACAAGAAACAAAAAAGTGACAAACTTCATTTGGATTTGACTTTTCCTCCATCACCCTTATAGCTGACATGCCATCATTATACACACACAATGAATGTAACACTGATTTGAGGTGATCCATGAAAAAAAACACTTTCTATTAGTCAGTTCTATAAATGTTAGTTTTAAGACTAATGAGGCATAAAAACAATTGAAATGGTTACACGTGAGATTCGTAACACCACTTCCACAAATACAAAGTGCCCTAGTGTAACATTTGATCAGTTCACAGCAAAAACAACTTCCTCCTTTCTGCAAAATCTTGATATTCAAATCCTTGTTTGGTCAATTATTCCCTGGTTCTCCTACAGCTGATGTTCTACTGTATACACAACACATCATCTACAGGAATCTTTGATATCCCCAGGCCTGAGGTGAGATACTGAACAGGAACGAGTGAGATGAGACTTTTGCTTAAACTGTTGCTCAGAGACGAGTCCATAACATCATCTCTTCATCTTCTTCCTCTTGATCTCTTTATCTCGAGTCCTCACAGGGGACGAGCTGCTTGGAGGAGACCGAGTCCTCACAGGGGAAGAGCTGCTTGAAGAAGACCGAGTCCTCACAGGGGATGAGCTGCTTGGGGGAGACCGAGTCCTCACAGGGGACGAGCTGCTTGGAGGAGACCGAGTCCTCACAGGGGACAAGCTGCTTGGAGGAGACAGAGTCCTCACAGGGGACAAGCTGCTTGGTGGAGACTGATGCCGTGTCCTGTCCCCGTCCTTCTGTGTTTGAAGAGACAAACACACAGTGAGACGCGTCTCGTAAAAGGAATCTATAATCAATATTACATTCACCACCAGCTTGTGTGTTTAAACCTGAATAAATCCTCTATTAAACCATTAAAAACATTTTTAACAAGTTATCACAATTTATATTTGAGTGAATATTTGAACACCTTGTCTTTTCCTAACACTGTTTATCAGTTCATTTCTGCTGAACTGAACCCATTTTTCTTTCCTCTCAGTTTAACAGCAGTTACTGAAGCACACAGAGGAACATCTCAGTCATACACTAGGACACATTTCACTACCACATTTATACCTGTTTTTACATCTTTATTATTTCCTAGAGTGTCCATTCACTGTATACATGTAAATAAAAATACAGAAAAGGACATGAAAAGCAAAATACAATTATCTCGCAACATTAGCTAGGCTAACTAGCCAGCTAGCTATTTTTAGCTTTAATAGTTTTCTTCCTCAGTCTAAATATCAGATTTTTAGTGAACTATAAGTAAACTTATGTACTAATGTAACTTATGTTATCTTAATAACTTAAATATAGTTTTATTCACCTTTTAGTCAAAAAGTAGACGTTTCTAATAAACTAACAAACACAAAAGCAGCGTTAGCAAACCCGGCTAGCATGAGGCTAATGATGATGTCTCCTACACCATTAGCCGAAAGGTTCATTTCTGCTCACTGCAACATTTATAGAAATATTATCACTCTTTATTATCATTCTTTACTTATTTTAGTCAAATTTATACACTTTTTCCTGCAAGTCTGTGATCTTTATGCTAATGATCAGGAGTAAACACAAAATGAGGAACATCGCTTTTCCCCTATTCACTCCGGTACCGATGGTTAATAATAATAATAATTATTATTATTATAATAAATGATAAAGTCTCTGTGTTTCTCTCTGTGTTGCTCTGAAACTCACCGTTCCAGGTGTCGTACAGTTCGCTTCATCCCGGCAGAGGGTCTTTCCCGGCAGTACAAAAAGATTCATTTCGGTGAGTTCGACTCATTAGATTCAGTTCAAGTAACTCGGTTCAAGAGAGTTCGGTTCGATCACTTCTATTTAAAACAATGAGGTTCAGGAGAGTCGGTTCCCCGTTTCAGCTCGACCGAGCGACACGCGTGTGTGTGTGTGTGTGTGTGTGTGTGTGTGTGTGTGTGTGTGTGTGTGTGTGTGTCAGATCATGCTTTTGTTTTTCATTCGTGAATTCACTCATTGTAAGTAAAGAGACACTAAAATTGAGCTTTTTAGAAAACTTAAAGAGATTTTTCAAAGCAGGAGACAGAAGAAATATAAACAGATTAAGGAAGAGGAGGAGAAGCTGGAACACATGCAGAAAGAAGTTACAGATTGGGATGCATTTCCTAATATGATAATAGAGAAGATAACAGAAGAGAAAGCCATCCTGGTACAGAAGGTGCAAACTCTGGAGGCTACTTTAGCTATGGAGCGAAAGCAGCGTGAACAGAACATAAATCATAGAAATGACACACACCTCCAGAACATCACTGAGCTCCAGTCTTCCCTGAAACTCCACAAGGAACAGGAGAAATCTGTAGAACGTGAGAGAGAGAGAGAACAAAAGCAACTGCTGGAACGTGTTGCTCAGCTCGAGGCCAGTTTGGAATTTGAGAGAAATAAATGGGAGGAGAAAAGCAAGAAGGACCAACTAGACATGAGGGAGAGGAACAACTTACCGCTTCTGGTCCATCAGAGAGCTCCAGGATTGTCATAATCACTGTGAGGAGAAGAAGGATAGAGCAGAGCATAAGAGAGATCATCTGATGAGATACCAGAAGCTACTGGAGGACATTCAAGAGCTCCAAGAGACCGTGAATCACTGTCGCCTTCTGCTTCAGATGATCAAAAAGACTACAATGAACTCAAACATCCAACTGAGCATATCATTTGAACTCACACCTAGAGGTCGACTGATACAGGATGACCAATATATGTTGCTGATTTCTTTTGTCCGATATGTTTGGCCAATTATCATCCCCCTTCATCTCATAAAATCTAACAGTTAATTCATAAGAAATGATACAGAAAATTGCTCAAATGATGAATTAATTGGTATCGGAAGATTGTGCTGCAAATTATGTCAAATAAACATTTGCCATTAAAAAAATGTCAATGTCCAGCTGGTTCAGCATCTTCAGCATGAATTCCACTGATGCTTCCAGGTGAGCTCTTTTGGGTAATTTTCTTAAAATATAAAATAAATTGACTGTAGATTTAAAAAGTTTGAAGATGCTGAACACAGACACAAACAAGTAAGTTTTTTTTTAACTGTTTATTCTTTATTTTTACTTATTATCCTTCTGTATCCTTCCCATGTATCTATTGAGTCTTTTAACACGCTACAATCCATCACGCTCCCTGAGATCTCAAAACTCTGGACTTCTAGTAGTTCCTAGAATAGCAAAGTCCACACACTCTCCCAGTTTAAGTGCAGATTAAAAAACATATCTTTTTAGCAAATTGGATCCCACTACATGTGTGGAGTTTTGACATTGGACCTCCTGGAGTGTTTAAAAGCTCTGGCAAAGAGAAGCTGATGCTGGACCTGTGATGATCACAAATGTTGAGATATTTTATGAGTTGCTCAGTAGCTCCTAGTTTTATAACCATAAAGACTGTATAAGACTGTAGAAAGAACATTACTTATAATCTTATACTCCAGTGCTCATGATAGTTCTCACTCTCCAGTGTTCTGTATTGCTGAAAGATTTATGATCAAACTCTTGATGTCACCCAAATGAGGATGGGTTCCCCTTTTGAGTCTGGTTCCTCTAAAGGTTTCTTCCTCATAACATCTAAGGGAGATTTTCCTTGCCACAGTCGCCACGGCTGCTCACCAGGGATAAATACACACCATTCACCTTGACTGTTGATTTCTGTAAAGCTGCTCTGAGACAATGTCTGTTGTGAAAAGCGCTATACAAATAAACTTGACTTGACTTGACTGTAAAAACACACCCCCAATGTATTATCTATACTGTAGAATTGTTCATGTCATGTGATTTGGTCACATTGAATCTATTTAAATGTCTGCAACCAAAATCATCCTACAGATAAAGTGCACATGAACATCGTGTTCTATCTGAACGTTTCTTTTTCTTTTTCAAAGGAACTCTGGTATTGAAAACCAGCTTCTGGCACTTAAAGGTGTGTATAGTTTGAATGGTTCTGCTTTCAGTGTGTAAGACCGTACAAGCACATTATTACTGCATGATACAGTTCTATCAAATCAGAGGTGGCAAAAGTACACACATCCTTTATTCAAGTAGAAGTACAGATACTCATGTTTTAAAATACTCGGGTAAAAGTTGAAGTACTGATTATACTTTATTACTCAAGTGAAAGTAAAGAAGTCTTGGCTCTGACAGGTACTTCAGTAAAAAGTAGTTATTACTTCTACCTGTTTTAGTGTCACACTGGTAACTGGACCTCACCTCATATTAATATTACAGTGGAACCCGGTTATGTCAAATGCCTAGGGGACGCCAAAAAGCGTTGAGATAACTGGTGATCAAGACAAACGAAAACCAATATGGCGGCAATATATTAACGTGCTTAAAATTTCTTTATGTGCATGATGTGCGTTAATAAATGAGAATGTACATGCACGTGATTTTGGAGGTTTTTTTACACAACAGCGTTGCCGCGATTTGTTTGATGAAGGCATGTGTGACACTCACAAAATAAGTTTTGTTGAGATGATTACTTTTGTGCTATTTTATTTTATTCTGATGCATATAATTTAATGCTAATGAGAGACTATGGAAAAAAAACACATGGATACATATATTTCATTAAACGGACACAGGGGGGCAGTAACAACGAGTGCCGCGTCACAATTAGCGATGCACAGAGCAAGAGCGCTCATAATCCGAGTGAATGGAGTATGAGCAACAGTTGTCCTGCTTCACTGATTTCTTTGTATTATTTGTAATATTTTCAGGTCAGTTACACACCTTTTTTTGTGATTACAAATGTTTACAAATTAATATGGATCCCCAGTGATGTGTGTTCCATGAGTAAAAAGTATGTTAAATGTAAAACAGTTAAGTTTAATAGCACGCGGTTGAGAAAATGGCGGCCGGCGGCCGCTTGTTGCTTATTTTATGTTTCTTATGGCTCTGAGGCATTTGTGTATTATTCTAGTGTGTGTTTATTTTTCAGGTTTATGTTCTTATAGTGTAAATGTAATACTGCACATGAGGGTTATTCTGTTGTATAAAGTGAACACTTAAAATGTAAAGTTATTACAAAATAACTCTTTTGATAAGAGGATAAAGAGGAAAGATGTCTAAGCGAATGGGTAAATATGATTGATAATAGACTAAAATTAGGACTTAAATGGAATGTTTATTTTTGGTTTCATACTAATGTTAACAAATTGATGTCTGTAAAATGTGTGAAGATACATTTATGTGGAAACAGAACTTCGAAGACTATTTAAATGTCATGTTATCCAAATGTGGATATAACCTGTGTTTCAATGTGGAACAGACAAAGAACAGAATATATTTCATGATTGCAGATACAAAGTTAATAATAAAGATAATCCGAGTGAATGGAGTATGAGCAACAGTTGTCCTGCTTCACTGATTGCTTTGTATTATTTGTAATATTTTCAGAGCACTTGATCAGAAGATTATATATATATATATATATATATATATATATATATATATATATATATATATATATATATATATATATAATCTGCCAGTGGGGACCTAGTCGGGACTCGCTACACATGCTATAAAAATTTACATACGTTTGTTTACACCAAAAGGCATACTAACAGCAGAGATTTACCAGTATACAATACAAACCGTTTTTACAAAAAGCTAACCAGTGTCAAAATTAAATTCTCGAGTCATTTCACTCTGACACACAGCTCTGAAAAGTATCCTACACCTGTTAACAGGTAGCCAGTGCAGGGACGATAAGATTGGGGTTATATGATCATATTTTCTTGACCTTGTAAGAACTCTTGCTGCCGCATTCTGAACTAACTGAAGCTTGTTTATTAATAATGCAGGACATCCACCTAGTAATGCATTACAATAGTCTATTCTGGAGGTCATGAGCGCACGGATGAGCTTCTCTGCATCAGATATAGATAACATGTTTCTCAGCTTAAAAATATTTCTAAGGTGAAAGAACGCTGTTTTTGTAACTTGGTTGATATGATTTTTAAAAGACAAGTTGCTGTCTAAAATAACTCCCAGGTCTTTTACCGTTGAACTAGTAGTTACAGAACATCCATCTAAATGCAGGTTGAGATGCTGGAGCTTCTGTATACTGGTTTTTGGGCCGATGAGGAAAATCTCCATCAGAATTTAATAGTAGAAAGTTATGGGTCATCCAGTCTTTTAATTCTTTAACACACTCAGTTATCTGAGCTAATTGAGCTGTATCGCCTGGTTTTAATAAGATATATAGCTGGGTATCATCACCATAACAGTGAAAGTCATGACTTCTAATAAAATTTCCTAAGGGAAGCATGTATATTGTAAAAAAAGCAGGGGTCCTAGAACTGAACCTTGTGGCACGCCATAATTTACTAGCATTAACCTGGATAGCTCTCCATTTAAGTTTATGAAATGGTAACGATCGGACAGGTAGGATTTAAACCAGCTTAATGCCTGTCCCTGAATGCCAATATAATTTTGTAAGCGCTCTAGGAGGAGATTATGATCTATAGTGTCGAATGCAGCACTAAGATCTAGTAAAACTAACAGTGAGATGAAGCCTTGGTCTGAAGCTAAAAATAGGTCATTAGTGATTTTAACTAGACCAGTTTCTGTGCTATGATGGGGCCTAAAACCTGACTGAAACTCTTTAAAGATGATCTCTTGTAAGTGGGAACATAACTGGGCAGCGACAATCTTTTCTAAAATCTTAGACATAAATGGGAGATTTAAAATGGGTCTGTAATTCGATAGCGTGTTTGGATCCAAATTAGGTTTCTTAATGAGGGGCTAAATAACTTGAGGGATTTATGGACGTGACCTAAAGATAGTGAGGAGTTAATAATATTGAGAAGAGGCTCACCAGCTGTATGTAACACTTCCTTCAATAGATGAGTTGGAATGGGATCTAACTGACATGTTGTTGATTTAGCTTTGGTAACAACAATTTACAGCTCTTCCTGTCCTGTACATGTAAAACAGTGTATTTGTGGAGTTGTAGATGAGATTGTGTCAGGAGATGCTGTCAGAGGTTGGACCGCCACAATTGTTTTTTTTAATGTTATCTATTTTTTCAGTGAAGAAATTTATAAAGTCCTCACTAATAAACTGTGATGGAACATATTGTTCAGATACCTGATTTGTAGTTAATTTAGCTACTGTACTGAAAAGGAACCTGGGATTGTTTTTGTTGTTTTCTATGACTTCTCTCAGGTTTTCAGCTCTAGCAGCTTTTAACGCCTGTCTGTAGCTGAGCATACTGTCTTTATACGCAATTCTAAATACCTCCAATTTAGTTTTCCTCCATTTTCTCTCCGGATTACGGGCTGTTCTCTTGAGGGCATGCGGATAAATATTATACCAAGATGCAGGTGTTTGTTCTCTAACCTTTTTTAACTGGATGGGGGCAACAGTGTCTAACGTGCTAGTGAGGATAAGGTTTATGTTGTAAGTCATTTCATCAAGATTATAAGCAGTTATGGGTTTAGTGAGAAATTGAGATAAATCAGGCAGGTTATTTATGAATCTGTCCTTAGTGGTCGGAACAATAGTCCTACCAAGTCGATAACGTGGTGAAACACGGCTAATCTGCTCTACCGGTAGTGTGTACAGTATGAGGTAATGGTCTGTGATGTAATCACTCTGAGGTAAAATATCTATATCAGTGACGTCTGCTCCGTGGGATATTATTAAGTCTAGTGTGTGGTTAAAATGATGAGTTGGTCTGGTGATGTTTTGTTGAACCCCAAAAGAGTTTAATGAGACCCATGAGAACACATGATAATCCTAGAGCATCGTTTACTTTATCAACATAAATATTAAAATCTCCTACAAGCAGCACTTTCTCAAAATTGATCAAGAGGTCTGAAAGAAAACAAGCAAACTCTTGAAGAAAATCAGCGTAGGGCCCTGGGGGTCTGTACACGGTGACCAGAGCAAGTTTTATATGCATGTCTGAAAGTACAACTTTAAGAACGAGCACTTCAAATGATTTAAAACTGAATCCTAATCTCTGACTAACATTAAGAGAGGCACTATAAATAGTAGCTAAACCTCCCCCACGACCAGTCTGACAGGGCTCATGCGTATAAACATATCCTGATGCTGTAGACTCGTTTAGACCCATATAATCATCTGGTTTAATCCAGGTCTCAGTGAGACAGAGTGCTGAGAGATTATTCTCTGTGATCATCTCATTTACAATCAGTGCTTTGGGTGCAAGTGATCTAATGTTTAAAAGACCAAACTTTAAAACGTTTTGGTGTTTGCTTATCTGGAATTTTTCATTTTTAACTGCAATAAGATTATTTCTGGATCTTGTGTATTTAATTCTTGGTTTTACTACACGAGGAATAGATACGGTTTCTATAAACTGGTCTGTGTGTGAACTTGTAACTATTTGGTTTGTTGTATAAATGTTCTCATAGTCGTAAATTTCCTGATGTCTTACCAGTTAGATGATGTGAAGTATCCTAGAGATGTTATCTGATAGCACTGCTGCTCCAACTGGGGTGCAGGCCATCAGGGCGGAAGAACCTCGGACGCTCCCAGAAACAGTTCCAGTTATTAAATCCTACCTGTCCAAACGTTACCATTTCGTAGATTAAAATGCAGAGCTATCCAGGCTTATGCTGGTGAACTATGGCGTGCCACAAGGTTCAGTTCTAGGACCCCTGCTCTTCACAATATACATGCTTCCCTTAGGAAATATTATTAGAAGGCATGGAATTAGCTTCCATTGTTATGCTGATGATACCCAAATATATATCTCATCTTAACCAGGCGATACAGCTCAATTAACTCGGATAACTGAGTGTGTTAAGGAAATAAGAGATTGGATGACCCATAACTTTCTACTTTTAAATTCTGATAAGACGGAGATTTTGCTCATAGGCCTCAACCTGCATTTAGACGGATGTTCTGTAACCACTAGTTCAACAGTAAAAGATCTGGGAGTTATTTTAGACAGCAACTTATCTTTTAAAAATCATATCAACCAAGTTACAACAACAGCCTTCTTTCACCTTAGAAATATTTCTAAGCTAAGAAATATGTTGTCTATATCCGATGCAGAGAAGCTCGTCCATGCGTTTATGACCTCCAGAATAGACTACTGTAATGCGTTACTAGGTGGACGTCCTGCGTCATTAATAAACAAGCTTTAGTTAGTTCAGAATGCGGCAGCAAGAGTTCTTACTAGGTCAAGAATATATGATCACATAACCCCAATCTTATCGTCCCTACATTGGCTTCCGGTTAAGTTTCGAATAGACTACAAACTACTGCTACTCACTTATAAAGCACTAAATGGTTTGGCCCCCATGTATCTCTTCAGTCTTTTAACATGCTACAATCCATCACGCTCCCCGAGATCTCAAAACTCTGGGCTTCTAGTAGTTCCTAGAATAGCATAGTCCACTAAAGGTGGTAGAGCATTTTCACATTTAGCTCTTAAACTCTGGAATAGTCTTCCTGACAGTGTTCGGGGCTCAGACACATTCACCCAGTTTAAGTGTAGATTAAAAACATATCTTTTTAGCAAAGCCTACACATAACATACGTCTCACATCATAACCTTGTGCTCCAGAACATCTGATCACATCACATTATCAACTTGTGCTGTTAATATCATGAACAGCAGCTACGCTAATTCCTCTCCACTGCTTCTGTTTCTCTCCCCATCCCGAGGCTTCCTGAGGTTTGGCCAGCTCCAGTCACGTCCCACCTCATGGACCTTTTATCATTATGGATCTTAAAGAAGTAGATGCCAAACTCGCAAACATCCTAAACCATCTAGAGATGTACCAGTGCCAATTGGATCCCACTGCATGTGTGGAGTTTGACATTGGACCTTCTGGAGTGTTTAAAGGCTCTGGCATGGAGAAGCTGATGCTGGATCTGTGATGATCACAAATGTTGAGCTCAGTAGCTCCTAATTTTATACCAAAGACTGTAGAAAGAACATTTACTTATAATCTTATACTCCAGTGCTTATGTTAGTTCTCACTCTCCAGTGTTCTGTATTGTTGAAAGATTTATGATCAAACTCTTGATGTCACCCAAATGAGGATGGGTTTCCCTTTCTGTAAAGCTGCTTTGAGACAATGTCTGTTGTGAAAAGTGCTATACAAATAAACTTGACTTGAAAAGTTTTTAACAATTTGGAGTTTTACTAAACAGGATTTGTTAAAGTACCTGTTAATTTTTTTTGCTTGTTAGTTCCAGGAGTATCTTAGATTATAATTTTCCTACAGTAATTGTGCATTCTAATAATGTAAAAAGGGGCTGCATGTACATCACTAGCTGGCATTTTGTAAATCAAACACTTTTGTAAAGTTTTCCTTTTTTTCAATTACATGATGCAGTTTGAAGATGTAGAGTTTCAGCTTTACTGCACAGTTCTGTGCGTAAAATAAGTCAAAGTAATTTTTTTCCAGGAATTTCTTGAATTCAGCTTTTATTGAAATAGAAAAATTTTTATTTTCTTATATCTGCAATTGCATATTTTTAAATAAGGAACATTTAACTTGTTTGAACATTTTTGTAGTTCAAACAGCACCAATAACACTTAAAGCAGCACTACACTACAGAAACAATATAAAATAAAGTTTTAAAAAATTCTCTAATGCTGTCGAGTAACAGTTTACAGGCCTAAGAATGTAACACTAGCTTCAAAATCACAACCTTGTTTCTGCCTGGTGTCGAACCAGGGACCTTTCGCGTGTGAGGCGAACGTGATGACCACTACACTACAGAAACTACCGCAGGGAAAAGCTTCTCGGTCACTGTTTGCACTTTTGCATACATTCGCAGTTGCAGTCGAGCAGGACAATAAACCGGTTTGCTGAGAAGTTCAAAACAACTAACGTTCTTCTAGCATGGATTCATTCAGCAACGTTCGCCCTGCCACAGTAGCGTTGGTGGTATAGTGGTGAGCATAGCTGCCTTCCAAGCAGTTGACCCGGGTTTGATTTCCGGCCCACGCAAAACCTTTAATGATTATGTTTAGTTGCCAAAGTAACAACCTCTAAACAGTCTTGCTTCTATTTGCTTCCCTTGAACACTTGCCGTTTGTGTATTAGATGGACCTGCCCGTCATCATAGACACCGGCAAAACATTTCAAAATCACTTGGCTTCTTCTTCTTCTTCTTCTTCTTCTTCTTCTTATTATTATTATTATTATTATCCAACTCTTTTTTATTGATGTATTCAAACAGAAAGACACTCAGGCGAGAAAGACAATGGAACAGTGGTTAATCTAGTCCAACAACAAGAAATTGTTCACTCTTTCTAAGTTATACACAAAACATAATCATGAATGTGAGCATCAAAACAGGAGAATGAAAGAAAAAATAAATAAATAAATAAAACAAAAAGATTTGCACATAAGTACATTAACACTCTCAAAAATATGTTTTCCTTTCTACATCTACCAAGAAGTCAGGGGCAAGGGGAAGAGCTCAAAAAGGCTAAACAAGGAGAACAGGATTTTACTTTCCTCTTTCTATTAAATATGATAAGAATGGTTGCCAGGTGGTGTAAAACTTTTCCGTAATACCAAGTAATGTAAATCTGATCTTTTCTATTTGAATAAACTGAGACAGGTCATGTATCTAATGAGAAGAACTGGGTGGGTGAGGATTCTTCCAATTCAGTAATATAAGTCTCTTTGCTACTATAAAACAAAAGGCGAGCATGTTTGATTGTAAGGATGACAAGGAGTGATTTGTGGAGTTGAGTCCAAATAATGCTATTAGGGGACATGGTTTAATATCTAAAATGAAGTATTCAGAGATTGATTTAAAAATTGATGTCCAGAAAGAGGTCAAGGCTGGGCAAAGCCAAAAAGTATGATAAAGAGTAGCCGGAGCCTGCCGACACTGATCACAAGTTGGATCCAAACCAGGGTTAATTTTAGATAGTTTGGTCTTTGTCCAATACACTCTATGCAACAATTTAAACTGTATTAACGAATGATGGGCGCATATAGAGGAGGTATGTACACGACCAAGGGCCTTGGACCATTCCTCATCCCTGAAATTATAATTAAGGTCCGATTCCCAGTTACTCTTTATTTTAGAAAGCGATGAAGAGCCCGATTGAACAACGAATGAAAAATTGTTTTATAAATATTAGAGACAGTACCCTTACAAAGTTTTATTTCTAAAACTCGATCAATCTCTTGTTTAGGAGGTGGGTGCGGGAAATGAGAGGATGTGTTCCATACAAAATCACGAATTTGGAGATATCGGAAAAAATTAGTTTTAGGGAGGTTGAATTTTTTTGACAGGTAGGAAAAAGTGACAAATGTATTCTCCTGATAGTGACCTCCAGCTAAGCAATTGCAATTTCCTGATTTCGTATTTTTTTGTATGTTTGTCACACGTTAATGTTTCAGCTCATCAACCTCATTTAAATATCAGTAAACGATAACATAAGTGAACATGCAGTTTTTAAATGAAGGTTTTTATTATTGAGGGAAAACAAAATTTAAAACTACATGGCCTTGTGTGAAAAAGTGTTTGCCCCCTAAACCTAATAACTGGTTTGGCCATCCTTAGCAGCAACAACTGACATCAAGTGTTTGTGATAACTCGCGATGAGTCTGTTACAGCGCTGTGGAGGAATTTTGCTCCACTCATCTATGCAGAATTGTTGTAATTCAGCCACATTGGAGGGATTTCGAGCACGAACCGCTTTCTTAAGGTCATGTCACAGCATCTCAATAGGATTCAGGTCAGGACTTTGACTAGGCCACTCCAAAGTCTTCATTTCGTTTTTCCTCACTAATTCAGAGGTGGACTTGCTGGTGTTTTGGATCATTGTCCTGCTGCAGAACCCAAGTTCACTTCAGCTCGAGGTCACGAACAGATTCTCCTTCAGGATTTTTTAGTAAACAGCTGAATTCATGGTTCTATTTATCACAGCAAGTCTTCCAGGTCCTGAAGCAGCAAAACAGCCCCAGATCACACTACCACCACCATATTTCACTGTTAGTATGATGTTCTTTTTCTCAAATGCGGTGTTACTTTTATGCCAGACGTAATGGGACACACACCTTTCAAAAAGTTCAACTTTTGTCCCCTCAGTCCACAGAGTATTTTCCCAAAAGTCTTGGGGATCATCAAGATGTTTTCTGGCAAAACTGAGCAGAGCTTTTATGTTCTTTTTGCTCAGCAACGGTTTTTGTCTTGGAACTCTGCCATGCAGATCATTTTTGCCAGGTCTCTTTTTAATGGTGGAGTCATGAACACTGACCTTAACTGAGGCAAGCGAGGCCTGCAGTTCTTGGGATGTTGTTATGGGGTCTTTTGTGACCTCTTGGATGAGTCGTCCCTGTGCTCTTGGGGTAATTTTGGTCAGCCGGTCACTCCTGGGAAGGTTCTCCACTGTTCCATGTTTTTGCCATGTGTGAATAATTTCTCTCACTGTGGTTCACTGGAGCCCCAAAGCTTTAGAAATGGATTTATAACATTTTCCAGACTGATAGATCTCAATTACTTCCTTTCTCATTTGTTCCTGAACTTTGGATCTCAGCATGATGTCTAGCTTTTGAGGATCTTTTGGTCGACTTCACTTTGTCAGGCAGGTCCTATTTAAGAGATTTCTTGATTCTGAACAGCTGTGGCAGTAATCAGGCCTGGGTGTGGCGAGAGAAATTGAACTCAGGTGTGATAAATTTAGCACAGTTTTAACAGGGGGGCAAACACTTTCACACAGGGCCATGTAGTTTTGGATTTTGTTTTCCCTCAATAATAAAAACCTTCATTTAAAATCTGCATGTTGTGTTCACTTGTGTTATCTTTTACTAATATTTAAATTAGTTTGACGATCTGAAACATTAAAGTGTGACAAACATGCAAATAAATATACACAGTGGTGTGAAAAAGTGTTTGCCCCTTCCTGATTTCATACTACTACAAAAGTATGTACTTGATATACAATGATATTTTTTTCTTTCTTTGTCTTTCAACAGCCATTTAGTTAAATCTTCTGAGGAGAAGTGGGTTCCACACACCAGCCATCAACCAGAAAAGAGGTTCAAGCAGTCTCCAAACTCAGCACCTGTTTCAGCTCTACCAGTAAGAGTGAGAGACAGAAAATCCCAGTCTTCACCGCACTGTAAAAAATCCAACTTGCAAATTGTTAACTCGGTTTGAAATTATAAGTTAGGTGGACATATTTTTGAGCACAGTGTTGAGTTTACTCATAAAAAAGATTAAACTGCATGTTTAATACTATTTTGTCAAATAAAAAAGAACAATTAAATTGGGAAAAGTGTTTCACTTCCTGTCTTTGCACATGCGCAGTCTGTTTCCGTAGCATTTTGCACAGGGTTTCCCCTCATCAACTGCATTTTAGAGGGCGCTGGATGTTCTCTGGTTTAGGCAAACTTTCTTGTAGTTTTATTATTGAAAATAACCTAAATATATTACACAAATGCTTAACGTATAATGTAACGGTGTGTTTTGGGAAGACTATTTTAAGGAATGTAGTGATATTTTGCAATGAGCTCAGACAGCTAATGTGCTTCATTTAAAGGTCATGTTCAGTTCACTTTGTAAAATTTGAATGAAATGTTACAAAATATACGATTATTGTGCAAGTTATAGTTATTACAATAAACTATATTTAAATGGGTTGTGTGTTGTGGAATCTTTGCTTGATTTGCGTTAGAGGAAGCTTAAAGACCAGACAGAATCCTCTGCCAGCTGGTCAGTTCTATTTCACCATCAGCGTTCTGCTTTCTGTAAATCAGTTTTGGCTAACGTTAATGCTAAACACGTGATTATTGAGTTATAGTTATAGGGTATTCTTAGCCTTGTTAACCTGTGGTTATTTCTGATCTTAGACGTACAACATAACGTGCTTTACATAACATCCGGTCTAAAACACAGAAAATATATCATGTTGAATTATCAGCAAATGTCTAGTATTTCAGGAGCTTAGTGTTTTTTAGCATAGCTCTTCTTAGCACCATTTAACTAGTTCAATGTAATTTGGCATTATTGTTTTGCTTTGTGATTCATCGAATATTCTTTGTTTGTTTTTCTTTTCATAGGTCTATCGAGGGCGATCCTGTCAGCTTGTATGGGGTTGTAACTGCATCTGCACTTTTAAAACTTTAGGTGCGTTAAAAAAAAACATTTGACAAGATCACACAAACACACTGCTGCAGTTACTGACCAATTTAATTTTTCATGTGTGTTATGTGATTTCAAAGATGTTTGTCAGACATCCCAGTTTTTAAACCATCTCAGAAATCGTTTGAGGAGGCATGACACAGTCAGTTGTCCTTTTAAAGATTGTAAGCTGACAACCAATGTCCCTTCAACTTTTAATAGCCACATATCTCAGAAGCATAAAGCTTAAGGATTTAACTTTTTCCGTGTCTTTTAGGCTTGCTGCTCAAAGAAAAGCTACAGCTCTCAAAAGTATACTTTTGTTTATGAGGGAAAAGTCTGGAAACTTCCTGAAGTCTTGCCTGGTAAGTGTGTTATCAGTCTGTTATCAGCATATTCTCTCATACTTGAGGTACAGATCCTGTAAAGGGAAAACAGTTTTGTCTGATGTCTGAAACTAATCTGATAACTGTTCTATAAGCTAAACATCAGGGGAAAGAGTAGAATGGAGGAGGCAAAGTGTTGGCAAAAATGTAATTATTGAATAATCCTAGTTGAATACTTATCAGTAATGAGTCTGACAGCACAAATTAAGTGTTACACTATATTGGAAAAAGTATTGGGACACCCCCTTTTCTATTCTAACATGAAAATACCTCTGTGTATAAGGAAAGGTTCAAAAGGAAATGATTGATTCATTCAGTGTGGAAGAACTTGACTGGTTTCCATAAAGCCAAGTCCTAATCTCAGCTGAACACCTCTGGTGTGACTTTAAATGCAGACCTTGAGCCAAAAACTCAAACCAAACACCAATGACTTGTACATATGGGTAGTCGATTTAGACACTTCCAAAACTGTTGCAACAGAGATGGAAATACAATTTGTAAATACATTAATTATGTTTTCATCTTTGTTGCAACAGTTTTGGAAGTGTCTTTTTTCTGTTCTAAAGAAGGATGTGTCCCAATACTTTTGTCCATATAGTGTAAGTACAAGTCATTGGTGTTTGGTGATGTTTTTGGCTCAGGGTCTGCATTAAAAGTCCCACCAGAGATGTTCATCTGGAATTAAACCTTTGCTTTCTGCAGACCAGTCAAGTTCTTCCACACTGACTGAATCAGTCATTTCTTTTTAACCTTTCCATACACAGCAGCATTGCTATTTTAGAATAGAAAAGGGTCCTGTTCAACTCTTGCTATAAAATTAGAAGCACACAATTCCATCAAATATAATTATATGTTTAAACATTAAGATTTGTGTAAATACTTAATAAGTAAATAAGTAAATACTTTTGGCAACATGGTGTATATCAAGCAAACACAATGGAAAATTGTGGCATGTATGATTTTTGGGTGACCTATCTCAAACAATATAAAAATCTCTTCGTGGTCCAGCAGAATTTAATAAATTATGGGTTATAATTCTGTCTTTATGCTGCTTTTTACTGCAGGACACAGACCCAGAAGACACTCACACAGAAGGGATGAAGAAGGGAGTCTTAACTGTCGTTGAAGATGATGTTGCCACCATCCATTCAAACCCAAATGTAAGGTGCCTGTCTGTGGTTTTAGAGGAGCAAGTTGTGCTGGATAATGTGCAAGACTTCCCTACAGCTGTTGCTCTTCTATTTTACTTGATTTATGCCATCAAAATCCTTCGCTATCCTAAAGAACTAAAATACACGTTTGAAACTATTCAGAAAGTGTTTATTGGCCTTGACCCCCAGTGCTCTGCAAGAGTCCAGTCCTTCAAAAACAAACTGTTACAGGTGAAGTAGCTGCAGTTCATATGGCTGAAAAAGTACAAGTATTGATTTGTTCCTGTTTGGTTAGTAGCTGTATAACAGTGCAACATAGGCCAAAGTCAGTTTCAAAAGCATTTTTTGTATTTTTTCCAACAGTTTAAAAGCATTTGTGTTGTTTTACTCCAGCATTTTAAAGGCATTACAAGATTGCCTTTTTTGTCTTTGATTTTATTAAAATTTTATTAATACAGTGGAACCTGCTTATCTCGACCTCGGTTAACTCGCCAACCCTATTAAGTCGACGTTTTTGAAGTGGAACCGCCAAATTCTCGCTTTGTCTTAGCATTTTTTTAATCGGTTATGTCGATTCTTTTATGTCGACGAACCATAATATCTCGAGCACAAGGGGGGCAAATTTGCCATTTAACGTTGGTTATCTTGATCCGCATGACCAATCGCCGGCTTTTGCCACGTCACCATCTGACTACCGTATTTTCGCATATATAAGACGCGTCTTATAGAAAGTTTTACATACCCCTCACCCAGGGTGCGTCTTATATACGCGAAAATACGGTAGTGAGACGGCACTGTGCAGCCGCAGAAGAACTCGTGGAAGTGGCAGAAAAATCAAGCCTTACAGATGCTACAGGTACAGGATAGTTTTCAGAGCTGTGTGTCAGAGTGAAATGACTTGAGAATTTAATGTTGACACTGGTTAGTTACAAACATATTGGTTTTCGTTTATCTCGATCATCGGTTATCTTGACACTTTTTGGCGTCCCCTAGGCCGGTGACATAACCAGGTTCCACTATATTTATTTTGAATAATTTATTTTATTTTGATGACTGGAGTAAACGTACCGTATATTTCGGACTGTAAGCCACTACTTTTTTCCCACGTTTTGTGGCTTATTTATGGATTTTTCCTGGGTTTTTCCCGGTTCCACAAACTTCAAGCCAAAAAACTGAACCCCATAACATTAGACCAATGAAATTTCCGAACGGAAACAAAAAAAAAGGCACCTCACCTGTGTTCTGAGCTGCATAGATAAACTCCCCAAAGAAATGGACGAGCTCGTATCTCAATTTGCTCGCACATCAAATCAGTTTTCCATATTGAAAATACTTAAAATGGCATTACTCCGTTCCAACCCTCAAAATGACACCCCGTTTTTATGTTTCATGTTATTAAATTGGAAAATACATTTCTAAATAACAAATCTTGTAAAAAACACAATAGAAAGAGTATGTAAAGACATAATAGGGTTTTATTTAGTGTATTTTCCTTGGAGATGAGACAACTTGAGCTAACGAAAACGCCGGTGTGTGTGTGTGTGTGTGTGTGTGTGTGTATGTGTGGGTGGGGGGGGGGGTGTAGAGGCGATTAGCGGAGGCGGAGGGAAAACTCGTTTTTTACTATCACTCCTGTACACTACGTATCCCTTAACTTTAAAATTTGTACTTTTTCTTCTTTGCTTATCTTAATTTTCGTCACAGTCTTCGCTTTCTGGCTTTGCTTCACCATCTAACAGTGGCGTCTCGAGCTCGTACCTCAATTTTTTGCTCGTGTAACAAAGCAAAAAAATCGACCGAGTGACCGCTTGTACCTCGGAAAACTCATACATTAATGCACGCGTAGGTCAAGGTACCACTGTAGTTGTGAAAGGAAGGAGGAAGACAGTAAACAATGACTTACTTGGTAGGCTAGTGTTTAGATACAAGCCGTTGTAGCGCGTTGAGTCTGGGTGAAGGGAGAGCTCACTAAAATTCCAGTTACAACAGAAATCAAATAAGCACAGACAGGTTTTCAAAACTCCAGCTTTTTTATTTTTCTTGGCAACAGCGTTACGGGTCAGTCAAAGAAACTTAGAAATGAGCATCAGAAAATAATAAGGACATTTTCCTCAGTCTCACACGCACACACACGCAGTAATACCGGAAGAACCGGCAGTCTATTCCCAAAATACTGCTATGCTCCTTATAGAAGCGCAACATATTTCACCCGTTACACCGTGTGTAACGTGTCTTTCGTTAAAGCCTGTGTAAAGTACATTAGTGTAGACTTATAGACTTATAGCGGCTTATAGACAGGTGCGGCTTATTTATGTTAAAAATAAAAATATTTGTCAAATTCAGTGGGTATAAGGGTGCGCTTTATAGTCTGGAAATTAAGGTATATCTGAGTCCAATTTTTGCAGTTCATGTTGACAGGAAATGTGTCGCTTGGCAAAATTGTAAAATAAATATTTTTCTCTAAAGAAAATGTCTGAGTTTGTCAGAAAAATCTCTGTGTTTGATTTTTAATGTAAATGCCATACAGGAATTTGTGGAAAAAGTTTGAATGAAAGATTTAAAGCTGTAAATTAAAAGAAGAAAATTAAGTTGAACCAACTTAAAAAATTGAGTTAACTCATGATTACCCAAAGGAACTAAAATTCACTTTTGAAATGATACAGCAGCTGTTTATTGGATTTGGATCAGACTCTTGCACCGCAAAAGTTTACTCTTCAAAGACCAAGTTGCTGCGATAAGACAGAAAACAAACAAAACCTTTTTTCCATTTTGCTACTGTCTAATCGTTGTACTGGTTTAAAGTTTAAGAGCATTGTTGTTTTTAGATCTCATTGTTTTAAGTGGGAAATTGGGATTCTTGAAATCTTTTTAAACTGACTGTTTTCTTGTTAGCTTGTACTGCTTCCTCTTTCCTTGTTTTTTACTATGATTGGGAATTGAAGACAGTTTTTGAACAGTTTAATGTAAAGTTTAACACGGCTTATTGTGAATTATTCATGTACACTTGTTCTTGCAATGAATATACAGTGGAACCCCATTATACGAGCAACCTATAGTACGAGCAAACGGAGATACGAGCAACCTCGCTCAAAAAAATTTTACCCTGTTTCACGAGCAAATTTCGAAGGCACGAGCAAACTCACGCTGCCGGTTCCCCGTTTTCGGCGGAGGGTCGCATCAGTCGCTTAGTTGATGACGTATCACTCGTTTGCTCTCGTTGTTCAGTGCAGCAAAAACGTAACTGTGGCAGCGGGGGCGCGGCCGAACGGGCGGTTTGTGAATGGAGGGCGGGTCCGGGAGCAGATAGGCAGGGGATTGCCTCACCTGAAGTTAATGTGACCTAATGATTGTTCTCCTATTTCCAGTGATCGGAGGGTGCATTTAAGGAGGAGAGCGTGTGCGAGTGTTTGTGTGTGTGTGTGTGCGCGTGTGCGCGCCAGAGACGTGCTGCGTGCGGCACTAAGCAGACCGACACAAAAAAATAAAAATAAAAGTGGATGTGAAGCCTTTGCACCTGACCTGTTGTGGCGTTCCTTATTCCCATATTCATACGCTCTCCCACAGTAACTTTTTTTAGTTTTATATTTTTATTTCACTAGAAATCTTGAAAAATGTCTCCCAATAAAATCAGTGATGGTGCTGTGAAACCGAAAGTAAATAGAATTTACCATGGAAACTGTAAGGCGGGGAACCACCCACTGGTCCAACGACGGTTTCCAGAGGCGTGGCGAAGGATTCTCGCGCGTTCTAATCTTTCCTTTCACATTAGATAATAAGATTTGGATTAATGTATTATTTCATTTTTGTTATTGACCTTTTATCTGACTCCATTTAGATAAAACAATAAATATTTGCATAGGTTGTTAATTTACTAATAGTATAATTTTGATGGATGTTTGTCTAGTTATTCTGATTAAGCTCTGGCATTACACTCGTTCATTCGGTTCACACAGTCGCACAAGATCCTAGTATGGGCCCTATAATTAACATACTGGTCAACGGTCATAAGCGAATCAGTATTGGTCGCTGCCAGAGGTTGGACTATATGCTTGCGCCGCTCTCTGCAAGCTCAACTTTAAACATACTTTATTTAGTCCCCTTAGAGGTGACACTTAATTATTACAATAATTATTTCTAACCACAGATAATGAATAGAATAATATTGAAATAATCAGAGGTTGAGGCTGACCCTATTTAGAGTGATTAGAAATGTTACTCTAAACGGAAATACATATTGTTAGCCTCCACGCTTCTAAGTACACTTAAACTAACGCCAAGTGCTAGTCGTATCTCTAAAATCCTCAGTTGATATTTACTATCTAACTGGGATTTAGGCCGATCCTAGCCTGATTTCCAGTCCTTACGGTAACTGCGGATGCAACGTTATTACTTGCAGTGTCAACATTTACCGAGCAACACAGAATAAAATCAAACATAACAATTTATTAACCAGGTAAGAAAATCACAATTCAAAGCCAATTTATAGTTCAATTAAAATATAACATAAATACAAACCAATAGTATTTACATTTAAACAGGAAATATAAAACCTTTCATACCTGGTGCGAGACTACACACAGTAATCGTGGGATATCTGTTTACAGATTCCCTGAATTGTTGGTCAGTTCTCCTTAAATACCCAGATAGAGTAAGCATTATGTAAACATTATTTAGTCATGGAAGTTTGCATTGATTGGTTCTTACAGACCTGTGGGAGGCACCTCGCCTGTATACATCTGTAGTGGGCACGCCTTGTATAGAGTTATGTTTTCTTTAACTTTATTAAAACCTTTTTTTATTATTTGTTCTATTGCTGTGGGAATGGGACCTGTGTACCAGTCGCGATAAACCTTTGTAAAGAAATGAAACATGAACATTTTCTGTCGTTATTTACATGTGATATGACCTTTCTTACACATAATCATCCGGTGTGCTGTAGAATGTTCTGTGTTGAGGATGTAACAGGAAAAGGAGGGGAAGAGGGGTCAGACACTTGTCTGCAGATCCACCATTTGTATGGAGATGTGGTGGTCAAGACCAAGGGTAGCTCTCCGGGGAGCCTACTGTATTCCAGGAAATGTTCTGGTTCTCGAAAGGGGGGTTGCGGGGTCGTTAGTCCCCTGCCGTGAGTCCTGGAGGAAAACGTGTTGGGGCCCACATCCTGGCCCACACCTCTCGGGCATCCATGCTGTGTTCTCGGGGCCGACCTTTTGGTCAGGATCAAGCAAAAGTCTTACAGGTTTCCCACTTGGCCCGTGGGCGAATTTGAATAGGGTACCTGCGGGGTCAGACAAAGCAATTTATTTATTTATTTATTTATTTTTTAGAGTCTTTGGAACACGGGTATCTGCAGTGGGCTGAGGGCAAGGGCGGCGTGTGTGGATTCTTGTGTAGATCGTATGAGGTGTCTGAAGTAACAGCACTGGAGCATGGTGAAGGTGAAGATCAGGGCACTGCCAATGGCACATCCCCGGAACATCCAGTCCCACCAGGTGTAGGTGTACTGTGCTGACCGAGTGGATGAACTGGATAAAAGTTGTGCCGTCTTCGTGCCAGGTTGGTTTCAACCTGTGCTTGGTTTAGGTGGTATTCAGTTTGCAGGATCAGTCTTTGTGTCAGGTCCATCGCGTCAACCACAGCTTGGGTGCCTTGCTCATAGAAAGTGTCATCCCACCATGGTGAGGTCTCTGTGTCCAGTGGCAATCTTCCTAAAATGTTGACTTGGCCCATTGAAAGTCCTCTGTCACTTCCAAACAGAATGAGTGATTAGCAGAGCAGGTCAGTCCTCCGTAGGTAAAGGAATTCATTTCACTGACAACGCACCACTGTGTGTGAGACACCTGGACAACATCAGAATAACCATGCAGTGACTGAACATTAATAAGTTTGGTGTTGTTGGGAGAGAAAGGTTGCAAAGTGTTACATGTACAGATAACATAATTGTGTGTTTCATGGCAACATGTGCGACTGGTAAACAAGGTCTCAGTACCCTTTTGTGTCATGTATCCAGTGAGGTGATCCCATTTAATTACCTGATCCTTCACTACCACGCCAATCGAGCGTATGGTAGTGGAATTTGGAAAACCTGATCTGGGTGTATCAAAGGAAAACTGACGAAAAATCCAATACATCCATTACATTCATTTCCTGTAAACATCATTATGGTGGATAGTAACTCAGAATATCTTACATTTTCATTTTCCTGATTCATACCACCTATGTAGATCTAAGATGTCTATGAGGTCATTCAAAACATGTCTAGGCGTTTTGTACAGGCGAAGATCTAGGATTTCTTGTCTAGCAGCAGTGAATAGATCTTGTGCATATGTCCTACAGGCTAAGTCACGTTCAATGGTACGGGTTTGATTGAATAATGTGTGGCTGATCGCAAGAAGCGCCTGCGCTTCGGATCGAACCGCTTTTATGATATTTTCATTGCTATTTGTGATATGTTGAAAACCAGTGGCCACCTGGTTCGCAAACCATGTTGAGAATTGTGATTGTTTGGTAATTTTGTAGTTGTTAGCAATGGAATTAACTGAGCCGAAGAGACCTGCTATGTTTCCGAGTAGGTCTCGTTTTGAGCGTGCAGGTGAGATTTGCACGGCAAGTCTGTTTTTGTAGTCATAAATTAAATCATCGATTCGTGACTGTAGCCATGCATAGGTCTTATCATTGTAATCACAGTGATTGATATAAGCAGATAGGATGTTGGAAATATTGTATGATACATGTGTCATCACTAGATTCACATCATGAAATAATGTCTTGTTAATATTCCCTTTAATCAGTCCACCAGGAGGAATAGGATATAGTTTTGGACATTCCTTTGGTTTGCTATATCCACAAGTGGTTAAATTGAAACAATGTTTCATTATCCATGAGCAATTCTGTGGCCCCATGTAATTATCTGGGTCATTGACACATTTTCCCACGCAATACATGCCTTCTCTCCGGCTAGTCCAGACAAAGGCTTCAGGTTGATTGTTATGAGGTACATATGAAGTTATATCAAATTTATATTCGGTATAACTCGTATGCGTAGTGTTGATTGTTTCAGTGTGTGTACACCTATATATTGCGGGTTCTAAATTTTTGGTTAAATAACAGATTTTAGGATCTAATCCATTGTTGATTTTTTCATAGAAAGTGCGCATACTCCCAATTTTTGCTCCTGGTTCTGCTTTAAGTTGATACCAGGCCGTTATGTTGTGAAAAGATGTGCGTGCGGTGTGTCACCTGAAATGTTTACTATAGGGAGATGGTCGGAGCCTACTTTACAGCAAATTTTAGTTGCGCAATTTGGTTCCGTACTACTCCGGGAGGCCACGTGACTAGTTCTCTGGTTGAAAGTGTACTGAAAATGTGGATGACCTCTTAGTGTATTTCCATACCCATCTCCCACATTCCAGTGTGTGTGTGAGTGAAACCCTTTGACCCAGCTTGATGCAAGTGGGTCCAGAAACTTTCCTCTCGTCCGGTCTCCATGGAATTGCTGCAGTCAACCTAGGAGATGAAACAGAGAGAAACTTTAATAATTATTGATTAGCAGAACCTTTGAAGATTTTGCACTGGGACATGTGGTACCATTTCAACTTCCCCTTGACACTTATGGCCACACAGCTGTTGCATAAAGCTTTTATCTCATGTGGTCCATGCCATCTGGGTGTGAATGGACCCTGTTTTATAAACACCCGAATCATGATCATGTCACCCTCGGTAAATTTGATCTCAGAAGTTGGGTTAAATTGTGCATCATTCATTAGGTCAGACTGTTGCTGTTTTAAGGTGGTTTGTGTTTGTAACACTGCCAGTCTTTGTTGTAATTGTGTTAGTACAGTCTGTTGTTTTGCAAGCACAAGGGGTCCCAGATCTGCTGGGGTGATTTCTGGGTCTATGGGTAGTTTCATGACTCTGCCTGTCATGAGTTCAAATGGGCTGATGCCTGTGGCTTTGGATGGGGTTGCTCGCAAGACTGTCAGAACTGTTGGCAGTGCATCAGTCCACCTGTTTTGATGTTGCATTATTTGTTTGGAGATGCTTTCTTTTATCGAACGATTTGCCCGTTCCACCATACCTGAGCTTTGCGGCCTGTATGGAACGTGAAATCTTTGTTTGATATGTAGCATTTCACATATGTGTTTCATTATCTGACCTGTGAAGTGTGTTCCTTGGTCAGACTCGATCTGAGTTGGTGTTCCCCAGATTGGCAGGATTTGATTTGCCATTACTCGTGCCACGGTGCGTGCGCTGTTGTCGCGAGTTGGAATTGCTTCTACCCATTTAGAGAATTTATCAATTATGACGAGACAATAGCGATATCCCCCCTTGGCAGTGGGTAATGGACCAATAAAATCTAGCTGTAAGAATTCCCATGGTCCTTTGGGTGGTTCTGGGCGACACAAGTTTGTACGTCCAGTTCTACCCTGGTTGATGGTGGCACATATGAGACATGTGTTGCACCATCTCTCAATGTCTGATGCCATTTTTGGCCACCAGAAGTTTTTCTGTATCAGCTGTTGTGTTTTGGGAGCTGATACATGCGCATAATCATGGTATAATTTAATCACTGGTTTCTGGAGGGCCTCTGGAATGATGTATTTCCCATCTCTGAGTTTATATTTTGATTTTGTTTCCAGTTTATGGCCCGTGGCAAAATACCAGGATACGTTTTAATTATTGCTCTATGTGAGATTTAGTCCCTATTCTTTTAACAGAACAAGGGTGTTTTTTAGCTTTAACGTGGCTGTTTCTATGAGTTCCTCCTCTATACTGCTTCTATAAGAGAATCCATGTTTCCTCTAAATTCTTATGCCCCACCGGATTTCTACGGTCTCCGTTCTAACAATGGGCATACCGGCCCGTTCTAATTTATGTGTCTATATTGGGTGTGCAAAACTTTCCCTCAACACTTCTAATAGGCAAAAAGGAACGAACTTACCATAGCAGCTGTAGGCAGAGAAGGAGAAGATCAAACCTCATATCTTCTGTGGGAATCCAAACTGAGTAGTCGCGTCGGAAAGATGTCACCGCCTGTGCAGGTAGAGAGATCACGTCGGGTCACCAACTTTGTAAGGCGGGAACCACCCACTGGTCCAACGACGGTTTCAGAGGCGTGGCGAAGGATTCTCGCGTTCTAATCTTTCCTTTCACATTAGATAATAAGATTTGGATTAATGTATTATTTCATTTTGTTATTGACCTTTATCTGACTCCATTTAGATAAAACAATAAATATTTGCATAGGTTGTTATTTTACTAATAGTATAATTTTGATGGATGTTTGTCTAGTTATTCTGATTAAGCTCTGGCATTACACTCGTTCATTCGGTTCACACAGTCGCACAAGATCCTAGTATGGGCCCTATAATTAACATACTGGTCAACGGTCATAAGCGAATCAGTATTGGTCGCTGCCAGAGGTTGGACTATATGCTTGCGGCCGCTCTCTGCAAGCTCAACTTTAAACATACTTTATTTAGTCCCCTTAGAGGTGACACTTAATTATTACAATAATTATTTCTAACCACAGATAATGAATAGAATAATATTGAAATAATCAGAGGTTGAGGCTGACCCTATTTAGAGTGATTAGAAATGTTACTCTAAACGGAAATACATATTGTTAGCCTCCACGCTTCTAAGTACACTTAAACTAACGCCAAGTGCTAGTCGTATCTCTAAAATCCTCAGTTGATATTTACTATCTAACTGGGATTTAGGCCGATCCTAGCCTGATTTCCAGTCCTTACGGTAACTGCGGATGCAACGTTATTACTTGCAGTGTCAACATTTACCGAGCAACACAGAATAAAATCAAACATAACAATTTATTAACCAGGTAAGAAAATCACAATTCAAAGCCAATTTATAGTTCAATTAAAATATAACATAAATACAAACCAATAGTATTTACATTTAAACAGGAAATATAAAACCTTTCATACCTGGTACGAGACTACACACAGTAATCGTGCGGGATATCTGTTTACAGATTCCCTGAATTGTTGGTCAGTTCTCCTTAAATACCCAGATAGAGTAAGCATTATGTAAACATTATTTAGTCATGGAAGTTTGCATTGATTGGTTCTTACAGACCTGTGGGAGGCACCTCGCCTGTATACATCTGTAGTGGGCACGCCTTGTATAGAGTTATGTTTTCTTTAACTTTATTAAAACCTTTTTATTATTTGTTCTATTGCTGTGGGAATGGGACCTGTGTACCAGTCGCGATAAACCTTTGTAAAGAAATGAAACATGAACATTTTCTGTCGTTATTTACATGTGATATGACCTTTCTTACACATAATCATCCGTGTGCTGTAGAATGTTCTGTGTTGAGGATGTAACAGGAAAAGGAGGGAAGAGGGTCAGACACTTGTCTGCAGATCCACCATTTGTATGGAGATGTGGTGGTCAAGACCAAGGGTAGCTCTCCGGGGAGCCTACTGTATTCCAGGAAATGTTCTGGTTCTCGAAAGGGGGGTTGCGGGGTCGTTAGTCCCCTGCCGTGAGTCCTGGAGGAAAACGTGTTAGGGCCCACATCCTGGCCCACACCCCTCTCGGGCATCCATGCTGTGTTCTCGGGAGGGGGCCGACCTTTTGGTCAGGATCAAGCAAAAGTCTTACAAAACCGAGGAGGTTATGAGCGTGGTGTGCGTCTCACACTCGCAATCAACCACTATCACATGAGTAAGTGTTTAATTATGTTTATATTACGGGAATTTGCTGTGTATTTGTTTTTAAAAATAGGCTACAAATACTTTTTAAGTGCAGAAATAAGGATTGGATGAGATCTCGGAACGGATTAAATCACTTTTACATTCATTCCTATGGGGAAAATTAGTTCGAACATACGAGCAAATTGACACACAAGCAATTTTCAAGAACGAATTATGCTCGTACAACGGGGTTCCACTGTATCTGATGACAAGGAGAGTTATTTGTACTATTTTGGCTCGAGGATGGGTCTGTGCATACAGAAGTTTGCGCCTGTTTGTGTGAGCTGTGTATATGTGAAGGTTTTTCTTGTCTAGTGTTTTTATATCTTTGCAAGAGAATTCTTCATGTCTGTGGTTTTGGATGCAGTGTATCTGTTTAAAAAATAAATGCTGAGAGTTTGAATTTTGCAGTTGTGTTGATTTCATAAAAAATCTGTTTAGATTTCCAGAACTACTTGTCAAACCAAAGTCCAGTAAACTCACAGTTATGTTGAGGAAAAATTACTATTGTATGTTAATTAGACCAGATCTATTGTTGTGAAAACATGAAAAATTATGTTTTACCAATAGATTTTTCAGTTGCCTTAACTAAAGATTTTAAATGCTCATTAATTGATTTAGAACGGTGGCTCAATAATTTCAACAAATGAATAAAAGTTGAGTGAACTTAACACCTAATGTATGCTAAACTTAACTGAGTCAATGCAACAAGATGACTTGACTAAGTCAAGTTGTGTCAACAAATCATTTTTTACAGTGTAGGACCACATGCAGCTAAAAGCAAACTTTCTGATTACGTAGCATCTCTGAATGGTGTTTCTGTTTCAGCGTGTACAGCAGTTAAAGACCTTGGTGTGATTATTGACTGTAGACTTTCCTTTAAGGCTCACGTGAATAATATCACCAGGATCGCCTTCTTTCACATTAGAAATATTGCTAAAATTAGAAATATGATGTTGTTACGGGATGCAGAAAACTAGTTCATGCTTTTGTTACTTCTAGATTAGACTACTGTAACGCTTTACTGGGTGTGCGAGTAAGTGCATAAATAAGCTTCAGTTAGTTCAGAATGCAGCAGTAAGAGTCCTCACTAGATCTAGGAAATATGACCACATCACCCCAGTTTTTATCATCTACACTGCTCCCAATCAAATCTCGCATTGATTATAAAATACTACTACTGACGTATAAAGCACTTAACGGTCTCACACCGCAGTATCTGAGTGAACTTCTGTACCAGTATGATCCTCCACGCCTACTTAGATCAAAAGGTGCAGGATATCTGTTGGTATACATCATAAAAATGCACTGAGGTTTGGAGTGATTTTGCCTTTACTTTTCTAAAAACTGTACAGTAAAATTACTTAAAATCTAATGATGTAATAGACAGGGAGAGTCTAAATAAGAATTATTTAAAAGATTGCGCAAACCTAGAAAGCAAAATGTTTAATGAGTGTTTGAATATGTGACATGATTGAAAATGCACTGATGCTTTGAGTGATTTTGCCTTTACTTTTCTTAAAAAACTGCACAGTAAAATAACTTGAAAATTAAAATAAGAATAAAATAAACAGGGAGACTCTGAATAAAAATTATTTAAAAGATTGAGCAAACCTAAAAAAGATTTTTGAATGTTTGAATATGGTGAATAAAATGCACAGATTTCTGTTTCTTAACGGAAACGCCGTTCTGAAGCGTCTTTACATGTATTTTGACCGCTCCCACCACCCATACCGTACGTGTACGATTAGACGCATAACACAAAGAAAAGTGCGGCTGCTTAATTGTGTATTTTAAAGACGTGGCCTTAACCTCAGTGTGGAAAAGCGACTGATCCAAAGCTGCTGCTTTTCAGCTGATACACACTGTGTGGTCAAAAGTATTTGGACACCGGTCTTTTCAAATCAGATGTGGTTCATTCACTATTTATGCTGAGAACCTGCATGAAGGTGGTACTAAATTTATTAAATGTACCATTTACATGTTAGAACTCAACCTGCTCTGACCTCAAATTACGCTCTAAACTGTAGCAGTTCCTTCTCCACCCACACGGAGACTCCTCCATGGAAGTTACGCTGAGTTACAGAAAGTTAGGTTTGGTTTCTGTAGGTTCTGTAGGTGGACGATTTTATTGCATCTCATGTAAAAATTGCAGTAGCAGTTCTACAGAATTCATGTCTCAATGAGAGAAAAAGCTCAGCTTTAGTAACTCATCCTGCTGTTTTAATAAAAAGATTCAATAAAAGGGAATCTCAGCATCTCCAACTAGAAATACAATGTGGATTCTGTTCAGGTTCATACAGCAGGTGATGGAACTCATCATCAGTTTGCATGTTAATTAGCTGGATGAAGCATTTATTCATTAGTTATTTATCCAGTTATCATCTGTTAACCTCTTAGGCTTCGTGGTTGCGTGAACGCAACTAATAGCCGATTGTTCTCAGGTGTTAATGTTTAGCAATAGATTAAATAAATATGGAGAAGAGTAACCATGACAAACAATACATAACAGCATTTCTGCTCCAAACAAACAATAGTGTTGTAATTTAGATGTTTATTCCTTTGTTTACGTCACAGAACTTCGGCTGGTGTTTGTGTTTATATATTTCCGAATAACTTTCACATATAAAAAAACAACATCTTGGTGACAAAAAACAAATATGGCTGGTAGAATATAGTGTCACAAAATGGTTGGGACCACAAAAAAGTAAAAAAAAAAAATGATAAAAAAAAAGTAAAAGAGTATAAATCTTGGGTGGAGTCTCCTCTCTCTCTGCAGGTGTCGCCATGTTTTTTTATGCGCCGCCTTTCATCTCAAACCTTTTATTTCCCAGCCAGTAACATTATGGAAACAAAATGACTGATGGACAATGTAGCCAATAAGTGCAGGATTCTAACGATACATGGGAGGATTTTATTCTCCACGTGTGTGAGGCTTAGTTTTATTACTCTTTACAAACTATTACTGGCTGAAGCAGCGAAGAAGCAGTGACGAACCAGGAAGTGATGCAGCTCTCAGGTCAACATGAACAGCTGTTTATAGCTCGTGCTAACTGGACTTTGTTTACAAAAAAAAAAAAAAACAAGGAACAAAATGGACAATCTAATAAGTTGTTTTATCGGAGATTTGCAAAAAAAAGCAGCGACGTGAAAAATATTTTTGGGGGCGGAGTAACAACAGAGACATGGAGCTCTACATCTGTAAGTTACAATAAATCTCCCCTTATAGCTTTATACGATTTTATTGTTTTTATTGCCTGTTTGTTTTTATAAGAGAAATGCTTGAAAAGTAAGTTTGTGTGTGTGTGTGTGTGTGTGTGTGTGTGTGTGTGTGTGTGTGTATTGTTGAGATTGGAATGGCCAGACATCAATATGAATGGCCATGACTGTAGAACAATAGCTTGTCTGGCTTCCTGGCCATCAATATGAATGCCAAATCAATATCAATAGCCCCAAACATGTATAACAAAAGCTCAAAGTGTCTTCTTTTCAAAGATATATAAATTGTGTATGTAGCACATTTTTATCAGGAACTGTTAACATTTAAAATAAGCTAGATAATTTCAGCCGTGAGTCCTAAATTTTGCGTGGGGAGGGGCGAAACAGACATAGTATCAGATAAATGTTTGTAGGAATCTCATTTTTATGATATCTTCCCATTACTTGCAACCCATTACTTTTCTAGATTGCTATAGGACAGATTTCATGTATTTATATATAAAGAAAAAAAAAAACATTTAAGGATTTTTTTTTTCTACAGTACTTAATCATCTATAACTTGTTTTTTTTTAACAAAATCAACAGTGAATAATGGACAGTAAAGCTCAAAGTGTCTTCTTTTTAGAGATATTTAAATTGTGTATGAAGTTAACATTTAAAGTTAGGTAGGGCATTTTAGCTGTGAGTCCCAAAATCTGTGTCGAAGGCTAACAGGTTAACCTGTTATTTTAACAAAACCAGATTTTCTCCTGCAAACCAAGTTCAAGAAAATGCTACAAGGAATTGACTCCCATGTCGTGTTTGCTGGACTTTAGAATGTAATACTTTATTGCAATTGTGCTTCAGTACCTAAAGGTCTACATTTAATCATATTTATGATTTTATAATGAATAATTTTTATTTTTATTATATGCTGATTTACAAATTAATGAAACCCAAATAGATCAAATGATTAAAGTTCCAATAATTAGTTTGATTAAATGTTATACAATCAGCACATCCTCATTAAAGCAAGAAACATTCATAAATCCCCCCAAAACTATAATAATAATAATAATAATAATAATAATAATAATAATAATAACTGCAGTTGGTTGTCAGATGTCAGTCTCACACTGCCCTCTAGTGGCCCTGCCAGGACTTTCTTTTTACTTAATTCTGTACGAATATTATTAATGGTGTTTTGTTGTCTAGTTATATGTGATGTTGATCTTTTACAAAGCAAAATATTTTCCTTCATAATATTAAACTGTATAAAACTTAAACTGTTTACTGTTTTACATACAGGGGGTAAATGTTTAATTTTTAAGCTGAATTTTTGTGATATAAATAAATGAAACAGAAGTTAAATGAAGATGATTAAAATTAATGTAATGAATAATGTAGAAATAACGAGTACAGATTTAATAACATTTAAACAATTTATTTTGCCAAAAACTTTTTATAAAATCCAGTCTTTATGTTGAGAACCTGCATGAAGTTAGTATTAAATGTATTAAAGTATCATCTACATGCAAGAACTCAATCAAACATGTTAGAAGCCAATATAAACTTGATCAAACCTCAAATCAGACTCCTGAACTGTACGAATGCTATTTGTTCTGTTCTTGAACTAGAAACAGTGAATGTTGAGATGTTTGGGAACTGATTATTGTCTGTTAATATGCAGGTCAGTTGTTTTTCAAGCTGGAACACCATTTATTACAATGAGACGATGATGTAAGATGACGAGCCAAACCACGGAGACGAAGCTAACTGAGGTGAACCCCTCAAACTAACCCAGGAACAGAGAAGGAACTTTCTGACCACCTGCTGGTTTTGCACAAACAGAACAAAAGTTTATTTTTCTTGAGTGAGACGGCTGAAAGAAATATTTTTAAGGAGACAGAATGTTTCATGTTACAGATTTTTCTAGAACTGTGGAATCGAGTCATTTACCAGTGAATCTTTCGATTCAGACTCAATTAAACCAAAACCAGTGAACCGTCTTTTTTGAGTTACACTGTTGCTAACATTATTATCAGATTTATTATTATTATTATTATTATTATTATTATTATTATTATTACTAACACATTATTAGATATTACGTTCATTATAATGAAGTTTTATAGGAAAAATTATAACTAAATGAACAATTCCCTATGTTATGTTATAATTATCTCATTCATACAACTGAGCAGTTGAGGGCCCATGATAGCAGCTCCAACAGGCATTTAGTTGAATCTTCTGAGGAGAAGTGGGTTCCACACACCAGCCATCAACCAGAAAAGAGGTTCAAGCCGTCTCCAAACTCAGCACCTGTTTCAGCTCTACCAGTAAGAGTGAGAGACAGAAAATCCCAGTCTTCACTGGTTGTATCCCCCAACACACCTGAAGAGAGGTGGAATCAGGATTTTATACCCCAGCCAGTCTGTAGACCATCTGTCATAGCACTTGTTGATGAGAAGATGTTGGGAACGGGCTACAAACTGTTCGTTGTTGACTTCTACACAAGTCCAGCACTGTTTAGAGATCTCCTAAAAAAAATAACATCTGGGCATGTGGGAAAATTCAGTCCACAAACCCTCAAACCATCACCAACAAGCTTCTGAAAAAAGCTCCTCGAGGCCTTATCACTGGCTGAGAGAAGAGGATGTGCTGTTTGTAAAATGGAAGGATAAAAGGAAGGTCCAGAGGTGCTCCATCATTCACAGAGGCACTGAAGGAAGCATTGTGCTACTTTTATTTTCATTACTTTCTTCTACTGTTTTTCTAATGTTCAAATACCAGTCTTATGCTTATTGTGTGAATTTTATTATTCCCAGTACATTTGGGTATCAGGCTGCTTTTCCTCCAACAGACGGAGGGAGAAAAGGACTACACACAGTCTCAGAATAATGTTTATAGGAATCTCGCTTTTATTGTATTTTCTTCAAAGTTGAAATATAAACTTATTAGACGTGTGACTTTTAACCCGTCACTATTCTGGATTGTTTCAGGACCGAATTCATGTATCTGTATAATAAAAAACTAAAATATTTTATGATGTACATATTTGTTTCTAAGGAACTTCAGCATCTTTGGATGATGTAAAGCCCAATGTGTCTTCTTTTAAAAGATATGTAAATTGTGTATGTAGCACACTGTTGTCAGGAACTTTTACCATTGAATTTCAGGAAGGTCATTTTCAGCTGTGAAAGTGGGGCTGAAACCGAACAGGGTTTAAGAAACCGGGATTATTTTCATATTAGAAACAGTATTTAGTTCAGTAAACTTAAGTTCATTTAAAGGAGAATTCAGTGCTGTTTAGTTCAGTAAAGTCTTCATTTAATCCAAAACTATTCGATTCAATTATCAATTATCCTCAAATTAATATTTTTACATTCAATAAAAACAAATCATCCAGTTTCATTGATGTTTATTTAGTAAATAATGCATTTATAATAAACAATTGGTTTCAATCAGAATGACATTTTATTTTTTTATAAATAAAAACAATAAAAAAACAATAAACAGCATTTTGCCTAAAATACTCATATACAGGTTTTATAATAATCCCAACTTAAACTCCATTAAAACAATTTTTTTCCCAAATTCTGCCTCCTTATAGTTGAGGGTAAAAAGTAGCTAAAAATGCAACACTCGTTTAAAACAAAACCAATATAGAAACATTTTTTCCAGCTCATAAATCCTATAAAACATGCAGCATTAAACATGAACTTCCAGCAGATGAACATCTCATAATACTGTCTGGAAGTGAGAAATGTACAGGTTGTTTTTACTCCATACACACGAACTTACTTTGATCAGAAACACAATCATACTCCAAATCAATTAATCAATAAAGTAAATAAAAGAATCCCAAACTGCTGTGTGTCTTGTCCTCGCTATTAATTACGTCATTAGAGCTCCACTACTTCTAATTACCTGCTGAGACAGTGAGCTCTAATACACATCACACTGCCACCCACAGGTCATTTATGATTCTGCAACATTCATGGAGTCACTTCGTTCAGCTTTCAGTTCTCAACTCGGATTCACTCGCTTAATACACAGTTTACAGCCGTTTTTATCTTATTTATGACTGTAATATCGCTCTTCTCTCAGGAACAACAGAAAAGCTGTGAAGACATGATATTTTATCCGCTCTTTAAGGTAAGATAAGATAAGATAAGATAAACCTTTATTCGTCCCACAGTGGGGAAATTTCTTTGTTACAGCAGCATGAAAAAAAAAATAATAATAAATTCAAATATATAAAAGAATAGACGAATAAGACATACTATAATATTACAAGTATATACACAACACAATATATAAATACAGATGAGGGAAAGTACGTATTGCAGGTTGTATTGCACACAGGTGGTATTGCATGTATTGCAGGTAAAATTGCACGTATTTCAGGTGATATTTCACATATTGCAGGTAATATTGCACGTATTGCAGGTAATATTGCACACAGTAGTATTATTAAATAGTAAAACAGTAAAAACAGTAACTATTACACCATTGAACAGTAATAGCAGTGTGTATTTTGGTTAATGGTTCACTGGGAGCAGCTTATATTGTACAGTCTAATAGCAGCAGGGAGAAAAGACCTTCTGTATCGCTCCTTCAGACACTTAGGATGAAACAGTCTGTCACTGAAGGAGCTGCTCAACGAGGTAACAGTTTCATACAGGGAGTGGGAGGCGTTCTGCAGTAATGATGATAGTTTTGCTACCATCCTCCTTTCTACCACCTCCTGTACAGTGTCCAGGGGAATCCCTAGGATTGAGCTGGCCTTCCTGATCAGCTTGTCTAGTCTCTTCCTGTCTGCAGTAAAGATGCTGCTACCCCAGCAGACCACACCATAGAATATGGTTGATGCCACAACAGAGTCAAAAAAGGTCTTCAGTAGCTCTCCCTGCACTCCAAAAGACCGTAGTCTCCTCAGCAGAAAGAGTCTGCTCTGCCCTTTCTTGTAGATTGCCTCAGTGTTGTCTGTCCAGTCCAGTTTGTTGTTTAGGTGAACACCCATGTATTTGTAAGAGTCCACTCTCACAATGTCCTTTCCCTGAATGTTTACCAATGGAAGTGATGAAGTGTGTTTGTGCCTACGGAAATCCACCACCAGTTCTTTGGTTTTCCCCGCGTTTATCTGGAGGCAGCTCTGTTGGCACCAGTCCACAAAGTTCTATATAAGTCCTCTGTACTCTCTGTCATCATCATTCGTGATCAGACCGACGATGGCAGAGTCATCAGATAACTTCCGTAGGTGACAGGTTGCTGAGCTAAACATGAAGTCTGCAGTGTAGATGGTGGAGAGAAACGGGGCAAGAACCGTTCCCTGCGGGGCTCCAGTGTTGCAGACAATCATGTCAGACTACAGTCACGAGTCCTTTTAGAGCCTCATCGGTCTCATCAGACCATGTCGTCACTGTGCAGGAGGTAGCTGGTTGCCTGCATACAAGGGGTTTGTACACAGGTAGGAGATGAACCAGGTTGTGATCCGATCTTCCCAAGGGGGGGAGGGGTGTTGATGTATAGGCCTCCTTTGAGTTTGCATAAAATAAATCCAGTGTTTTATTGTCTTTGGTGTGGCATGAAACATACTGAGTGAATGTGGGCAGAGTGGAGGATGGAGGGGCATGATTAAAATCTCCAGAGATAATGAGAAGGGCATTTGGACATTGCATGCCGATTCACCGTCAGCAGAGGGGGGAATATACGCAGCTATCGCGATAACATGCGAGAATTCCCTCTGCAGATAATATGGCCTCATGCTAGCGGCTAACAGCTCATTGTCCTTACAGCAGATCTGCTCTTTAATAGTGATGTGTCCAGTTTTACACCATCTATTATTCACAAACAGTGCCAGTCCTTCTCCCTTTCTCTTACCGCTCTCCATCGCTCTCAACAGTCTTCCTTGAAAATCAATAAGGAACTGGAGAAAACTGTAGAATGTGAGAGAGAGAGCTGGGCGAGAGAACAAAAACAACTGGAGGAACGTGTTGCTCAGCTTGAGTTTATTTTAGATCAGACCACCATGGAGCTCCAGTCTTCCTTGAAAATCAATGAGGAACTGGAAAAAACTGTAGAATGTGAGAGAGAGAGCTGGACGAGAAAGAAAAAGAAATTGGAGGAACATGTTGCTCAGCTTGGGGTCACTTTGGAACAGAAGACCATGGAGCTTCAGGATACTCAGAATCACTGTGAGAAAGTAAAAAATAGTGCAGAGCAGAAGAGAGATCATTTGATCAAAGAGAAAGAACGACTGGAGGAACGTGTTGCTCAGTTTGAGCCCACGTTGAATTTTAAAGAAAAACAAGAGGACGAAAGAGAGAAAACTTAACTTGACATAGAGGAGAGGAACAACTTACAGCTTCAGACCAACAGGGGGCTCCAGGATACCCAGAATCTCTGTGAGGAAGAAAAGAAGACTTCAGAGAATAAAACAGATCGTTATATGAGAGTCCGAGAGCGATGGGAGGAAATTGTTGCTCAGCTGAGACAAGAAAACATTCAAAAGAAAATGAGAAATAGAAAAAAAAGAAGAAGACAAGAGAAACAGAGTGCCTGAACATGCCTTTTTCCTCTTTCTGTTTCCCTAATGGCTATTTATGATAGTTTTACACTTCTAGTCAATAGTATAAAGCTGAGTGTAAAGCTATTGTATCTTGTATTTTAATATAATATTTTATTTCTGTCTTGTCAAATCTTTTTTAAATCTTTTTTTAAATCTTTTAATCTTTTACTACAACGAGACACAATAAACACTTAACAACCATTATTTTTGTCTTCCTTACAAACGCTGTATGACCTCCTCATGGATTCTTACACTTAGTTTATATCCCTCTTGTGGGGCAGGGGGCTGTGGCTCCGGGTTATAATGCTGAGGGGGAGGGAGGTCAGGAGGGAGAGGGAAACTGGTCCACAGTGCCACATTGTGCAAAATGTTGTACACTTTTTCCGGGTGGTATAAAAGTCTTCCACCTGAGACATCCAAAGCTCCACATCTGCATTTAAGAAGGTGAGGAGCGTCTGAATGTTTACAATTTCTACATGTTGTTAAACTCAACAAGAAGCCAGTCATCACGTCCTGCGGCTGCCTGTAGTCTGTTCCCTACACTGCTATGTGTCAGGATGAAGGAATCATGTGCTGAAGCAGGTCAGTGTGCCACAGTGAAGGGAAACATGATGTATCAACTACCCACCTTAATAAAAACATCCAAAAAGACAGGCATTATGGCACTCAGGCACGCAGATACCAGCCCTATAGCATATTTAATAGAATCATTTTATATCCAAATAAGGTCTTTGTGAAAAAGTTGATTATATATAATATTTATATAAAGTCTTTCCCTGTCTGCCATTTCCCACTAGAAACAACCTGTTGTCATTAAACCCAGAGTGGTGAGGACCTGTATTTGGACGGGGATGGCATGGTTCCATCGTGTTGCCCTCTGTAGTACTAGACCCAATTTAGCACATAGATCCAGGAGCACAGCTGTAGGAATCTAAATCAGCTTATTAGCCAGTCATCATCATGGACCAAGAAATCATCATGGTCCCTGGAGACTTTCTCTCCTTAATCTTCCATTGGCACCACAGCTTTTATGTTTTTTTCCAGCTCATTAAGGAAAGATAAAATAAACTGATATTTGGTCCTGTGCCATGAACATAAAAGCAATAATAGCTACAGAAAAGCTCCTGCTTCCCTCTGTACCGGGTATTTAAATCCCATTTTAAATGCTTTCAGTGATTCTACATTCTGTTTATATGAAGTGTTTCACAGTTTGCATGTTAATTGTCTGTATGGTGTATTTAAGTGCATGTGAATTATGTGAATTTATGAACCACATCTGGCTGGAAAAGACACGTGTCCAAATACTTTTGACCACACAGTCTGTATCACCTGAAAAGCAGCAGCTTCGGATAAGTTGCGTTTCCACTGGGATTCAACTCTGAAAGATTACTTTAGATTTTTATTATATGAAATATTTTATATTATACATTTTATATTATTTGTTTGGACTTTTCTTTCCTCAGCATCACTTGGATTTTCCTCCTGTAGCGCCGAGAGACGCCGTGTTTCAGGGGGAGGATGAAGACCCTCTGCCGGGATGAAGTGAACTGTACGACCCCTGGAACGGTGAGTTTCCAAGCTTTATGGATTTTATTCTCTTTAAAACACAGAGTTTATCATTTATCATAATTATAATTATTATTATTGAGAAACAAATCACCCATAAAATCTCCAAACAGGCGGAAAGGTTATCAGGACCATCAGGAGTGAAGAGGGGAAAAGCGATGTTTCTCATTTTGTGTTTACTCCTGATCATTAGCATAAAGATCACAGACTTGCAGGAAAAAGTGGATACATTTGACTAAAATAAAAAAGAATGATAATAAAGATTAATAATATTTCTATAAATGGACCATTCGGCTAATGGTGTAGGAGACATCATCATTAGCCTCATGCTAGCCGGGTTTGCTAACGCTGCTTTTGTGTTTGTTAGTTTATTAGAAACGTCTACTTTTTGACTAAAAGATGAATAAAACTATATTTAAGTTAATAAGATAACATAAGTTACATTCGTACATAAGTTTACTTATAGTTCACTAAAAGTCTGTGTAGTGTATGACTGAGTTGTTCCTCTGTGTGCTTCAGTAACTGCTGTTAAACTGATAGGAAAGAAAAATGGGTTCAGTGCAGCAGAAATAAACTAATAAACAGTGTTAGGAAAAGACAAAGTGTTCAAATATTTACTCAAATATAAATTGTGATAACTTGTTAAAATGTTTTTATTCATTTAATAGGGGATTTATTCAGGTTTAAACACACAAGCTGGTGGTGAAGGTAATATTGATTATAGATTCCTTTTACGAGACGCGTCTCACTGTGTGTTTGTCTCTTCAGACACAGGAAGACGGAGACAGGACACGACATCAGTCTCCTCCAAGCAGCTCGTCCCCTGTGAGGACTCGGTTTCCTCTAAGCAGCTTGTCCCCTGTGAGGACTTGGTTTCCTCCAAGCAGCTCGTCCCCTGTGAGGACTCAGTCTCCTCCAAGCAGCTCGTCTCCTACCAGTCATGAGCCTCACATAGAGATGAATATAAAGCACATAGTGTTTGAACAGCTTTATGTTATAGGTTACAGAGGGATTTATGTCCAACACCAGGGGATCAGGAGGAGAAGGAAAAAGATCAAGAGATCAAGAGGAAGAAGATGAAGAGAAGATGTTATGGACTCGTCTCTGAGCAACAGTTTAAAGTCTCATCTCACTCGTTCCTGTTCAGTATCTCACCTCAGGACTGGGAATATCAAAAATTCCTGTAGATGATGCAGGACATGTCCCCCGCCCTTTTTATAAAAAGTAAATTCGTCCCCCTCCCTTTTTTTTAGTGGAGAGTGTGTGTTCAGGACATGTTGAGGTTTTAATGGAGCAATGTATATAAATGCAGAGTGATTTAAAATTCAAAGAGACAAGATAGTCTATACATGACAGTCGCGTATCCATGGCAATCAGTCACTTGTCACGTCATCATCACGCGCCCTAGTACTGTAGCTCGAGTCGCATCCGCGGCCCTGCGCGTGATCCGACATTCGGTTGCGATGAGCTCAAAGCGGCAAAAAAATGCTTTACTCCTTTTACAAAAAAGTCAAGCAGTGGAAGTTGGCATGATGGGTAATGATGGGTAATGATGGGTAATGATGGGTAATGATGGGTAATGATGGGTAATGATGGGTAATGATGGGTAATGATGGGTAATGATGGGTAATGATGGGTAATGATGGGTAATGATGGGTAATGATGGGTAATGATGGGTAATGATGGGTAATGATGGGTAATGATGGGTAATGATGGGTAATGATGGGTAATGATGGGTAATGATGGGTAATGATGGGTAATGATGGGTAATGATGGGTAATGATGGGTAATGATGGGTAATGTAGTCCGGTAAATGAGGGTAGATGACAGGGGAACGTTACAGTATGCTAATAGGAACTATCTTTATTTTATGGGGTGCTCTATCATTATTGCACTAATTTTACATTTTAGCAGTTTTAAGTAGCTTTATATATTGAGGTATATGTTCGCTTTAACACTGTGTAAAAAGCTACTACTTTTAAACAAACCAGCCAGGAAGCTTAAAAGAAGTGACACTAAATGTTTATTTTAACTCATTGTATAATTGATATCGGGTCTTGACATGTTTGTCAGTTGAGTTCAATACATATTTTCTTTCAATAGTTTGTTTTGAATGACTTGATTTATTCACCTACCTTAGAGTACCAATGTGTAACTTAATGTACAACTATAAATGTTTGGGGTATATAAGGTACAAAGATGTCCTTTTAAGGGCATTGTCCCAGTGGGAAGCTGTTGTATTTCTTTCTTTCTTTCTGTTTTATAATCATATATAATCATAAAGCATATAAGGCAAAAAAATTATGATTAAAAATAAAACCTGTCAATTACGCAAGGGTTAACTGAAAAAAAAAACAGGTAACACTAGACATTTTGTCCCCCCCCACTTTTGAAATGATGGCTACGCCCCTGAGATGATGTGTTGTGTATACAGTAGAACATCAGCTGTAGGAGAACCAGGGAATAATTGACCGAACAAGGATTTAAATATTAAGATTTAGCAGAAAGGAGGAAGTTGCTTTTGCTGATAACTGATCAAATGTTACACTAGGGCACTTTGTATTTGTGGAAGTGGTGTTACGAATCTCACGTGTAACCATTTCAATTGTTTTATGCCTCGTTAGTCTTAAAACTAACATTTATAGAACTTACTAATAGAAAGTGTTTTTTTTTTTTCATGGATCACCTCAAATCAGTGTTACATTCATTGTGTGTGTATAATGAAGGCATGTCAGCTATAAGGGTGATGGAGGAAAAGTCAAATCCAAATGAAGTTTGTCACTTTTTTGTTTCTTGTCATTATTTGTTGTCCTCCCCATGTGCTGCTGTACACAGGTGAACAGAGACGTCCATTCCACACCAAGCTTTTTACAGAAATTACCAAATCTTGATTTTATTACTGCTGAGATGATTTTATAGGAGTTTAGTTTCTTATTTTAATACCAATATTAAAATCCTATACATATTATGGTGTAGTCGTGGACCAGTTGAGAAAACACTAAGTGCTTGTAAAAAGACTGGCGGCAGATCAAAATCAATCACATCTTTCATTAATGTTTTTTCTTTTTTAAATACATTTTTTGACTTGATTGTATTCAATAAAAAATATTTATTACAGTTTAATTTACCTTGTGATTCTTTTATTCTTATGATAATTTCTTATTTACAAACGTCTTAATAAGTAGATGATTATAATTGAAGGATGATAAGAGACTATAAATACTACCATGTGTTTAAGTAAAAAATCTGTTTGTGTTCAGAGTTCAGAGAAGGTAAGTATAATGAATAATCTAAGAAAAATGAAATAAAGTCTGTTAAAAGTGCAGTGTTGTCAGGAAACAGAAGGAAGCGAGGCCAGGTAGCATGAATGAATGATTTATTTTCTAATAGCTCATAACACACATCTGACAGGCGCTAATCACGTGTTCTCTCATTCTCTATTTTCAATGCACTTCTACTCCCCCTAATGGTCACTTTAAGTATAACACAACAACAGGTGAACACATGCAGTACAAAGTAATTACACCCCAAATTAAACCCCACATTTCTATCAAAATCACATTCCAAACTGCAAACACGTGGTTTCTATCAAATAATATAATTCTAAATATTTAAATAGCCTACTGTGTCTAAACAGAGGAGTGCTACAGGAACTCGTGAAGGGTTTACGATCACACACCACTTCCTTGTCTTAACACTACCTGTTTTCAGCTTCATTCAGTAGCCCCTCCTCTTTTGTGACGTCGGCATCCCTGATTGATATTTCTTGGTAAACGCACCAATGAAACGGCGCCCTGGAAGCGCTTTATTGTCATGACAACTTTGTTGTGCTGCAGTTCAACACAAACATTTACTGACCACAGTAATGAAGCGCAAACAAACAGCTGAAATGTTTTTAATTGTTTTTAGTGATAAGCGTCAATGTTTTGAACAATCCGCTCTCTAAGACGCCAAAAAAGATTTTTCAGCCAGAAAGAGCAACTTTCAGAAGAAAGAAGGATAAATAATGACAGATAATAAGACGGGTAACAGCTACAGCTGCTTCTCCTGCTGTCAACTTTATTCAACTTTGTCATTGTGCAGAGAACAAGTACAGAGACAATGAAATATAGTTATCATTTAGTTCCTAAAACCACATTAAATATGAATCTGTCATGCAGGAAATATAAAATGATTTTGTACTGACTGAGTAATGCAGCACTTATAAAATATTTGTACTAACAACATTGTGTGTGTTTAAGACTGGTGCAGTATTGCATGACTCTGTTCACTGTTTTAACTAGAAGTTTATAATGATTTCTGTTTAACTTAAAGTTTGTTTTTTATTTTGTAGATAAATTTAACATTGCAAAGTGCAGAGATAAAAAAGGCAACATCAGAAGGCCAATGAATGCCTACATGGTTTGGGCGAGGAAACAGCGGCCCATCTTTACCAAGGCCAATCCAAATAGCAGCTCTGCAGAGATCAGCATGCAGCTTGGATTTGAGTGGAACAAACTGAGTGAAGAACAGAAGAAACCCTACTACACTGAATCATGGAGGCTTAAACAGGAACATGAACAGTTGTTTCCTGGTAGGTGAACTTTCTTTATAGACAAATGCCAAAATAACAAAACAAACGCATCAATTCTGATACTTTTATTGTTTTTATGTTGCTTCTTTCTCTTTAAATTCTTCTTTTCTATTATGTAGATTGGGTTTATAAACCGCTTCCAAAGAAGGGAAGGAGAAAAGGCAGTTTGCAGAGTAGTGACTTACAGAGGAGACCTGATCATCAACCAAACCACCACATAGTCATGAACATGCCAGAAGAAGTACCAGTCCATGACCTCGTGCCTGAAGTTAGTGATCAGTTCCCCGGCCTTTGCCACCAAAAACTGCTGTCTCCTAAAAACATCTGCTTTGATCCTCCTCTTTTCCCTTCTGTTTCTGAGTCAACTTTCTGCCAGACCAAGTGAGTTAGTAAACTGCATTGGAACAGTTTCAGAAGAATGACATGAAAATTAAGTTTTACTCTGCAACTTAAATAATCGGCATAATCGCCACTCATTTACTTTAATATGCAGCTAAAATTGTGCACTTCTGTTTACAGCACCTGCTATGGGTCTGACTGTACAAGCAGTGAGGTTTAGCTCAAGGACGAGGATGAAATCACTTTGCTCAACAACGACATCTTTTCCATTTTTATTGAGGATTGTGACTTTTTTAATCAGTCTGGAGCCCAGAATCATACTGAAGACCCCCACAACAGCACAGAGATCCTGGATTCTGTACCAGTCTTTGACGTTGACAGCTTCGAGGATCTGTTGAAGCAACTTGAAGAGATGGAAAATGATTCAGGAATAGAGGAAGATGGTGAAATTCAAACGTATCATGTACTTTAGTGTGCATGTTGTTTTACCATCTTCATTTTATATTGAATTTCAATTTAAAGTTTTATTTAAATGAATAAAGTTTTTCAATTCCAATCATGTCTAATGTCTCTTCATCACAGAGAGCATTCAATCACTTCATTTTCTTTCCTGAAGTCCACTTTAGTAAATTCAGTGATGTTATAAGAGATCTTTCTCTTATAAAGCCCCACAGTTATGGAACAGCCTTCCAACCAGTGTTTGGGACTCAGACACAGTCTCAGTGTTCAAGTCAAGGTTGAAAACTTATTCATTTAGTCAAGCCTTTGATCAGTAGATTTTTATTAGGTAAAGGCTCAGATCTGGAGGGAGCATGGATATAGAGTGTTTGGTGAACTGGGATATTTGTATGCTGTCGTCCCCTCACATTCACACGTTCACTCGGGTTTGTTGACGGTGGTGTGGTGGGTCGTCTCTTATCCCAGAGATCCCTCATGTCTGTGTTACCTTCTGGTTCTCCCTTTTAGTTATGCTGCCATAGCGAGTCTTGCCGGAGTCCAAACTGCACAGTGACATTAACTTTCATACAACAATAAGGACACTTAATAATCCATATCCTTCTCTTCCTGTCACCCTCTTCTCTCTCTCTCTCTCTCTCTCTCTCGGTTGAGTTAAACATGCTCCTGAGGCTCCAGGGACCACTGTTCCTGCCCCTCTCCCCTCCGTGGATCTTCACACTTCTGTGCAGCTTGGGACGGTCTCTTATCAACACCTTGGGTGGTTCCATGTAATCCCGGAGTAGAACGGGCGCTTTGAGGATGGATTGGACTGTAGTTAATGTCAACAGTCTGCTACACTGACTCAGGAATACAGTTTGCTTATGATCATCATCACTGTACCCCACAACATTGTATATCTGCTTCAAATGGACATTTGGTGCAACCCAGATGAGGATGGGTTCCCTCTTGAGTCTGGTTCCTCTCAAGGTTTCTTCCGTATGCCATCTCGGGGAGTTTTTTCTTGGCACAGTTGCTCATCAGGGACAAACATACTTACAAAGAACATATTTACATTTAATCACCACATTATCTGTGTAAAGTTGCTTTGAGACAATGTTCATTGTTAAAAGCGCTATACAAATAAAAATGAATTGAATTGAATGTCCTTAAAGAAAAGGAATTTGACAGAAATTGAAGTTGAGGTATTTTCTTGCAGCTTTAGTGCTTTGTTCATTTTGAGCTCTGAAAGCAATATAGCTGATAAATGTGGGGCAGAACCTGATTCACTTAAACATCTGTACTTTATAATTAATCACATGGATTGGCACAAAAAATTGAAACCTCTGTCCAGAAGACGATTTTAAGGACGTCAGCAAAGTGGATGATCTTTCAGCAGTCATTCTGACAGGGTTAACACTGAATTCACCTCACAACACCTGAACACTACTGCTGGATGGAGCAGCAGGTGCGTGCATGAGCGGCGGCTGGTGAATGGAGGGTGGAGCCAGGGGGGAAACGATTATTCATTATACTTACCTTCTCTGAACACAAACAGATTTTTTACTTTAACACATGGTAGTATTTATAGTCTCTTGTCATCCTTCAATTATAATCATCTACTTATTAAGACGTTTGTAAGCAAGAAATTATCATAAGAATGAAAGAATCACAAGGTAAATTAAACTGTAATAAATATTTTTTATTGAATACAATCAAGTCAAAAATTTATTTAAAAAAGAAAAAACATTAATGAAAGATGTGATTGATTTTGATCTGCCGTCAGTCTTTTTACAAGCACTTAGTGTTTTCTCAACTGGTCCACGACTACAACATAATTTGTATAGGATTTTTATATTGGTATTAAAATATGAAACTAAACTCCTATAAAATCATCTCAGCAGTAATAAAATCAAGATTTGGTAATTTCTGTAAAAAGCTTGGTGTGTAATGGACGTCTCTGTTCACCTGTGTACAGCAGCACATGGGGAGGACAAAAAATAATGACAAAAACCAAAAAAGTGACAAACTTCATTTGGATTTGACTTTTCCTCCATCACCCTTATAGCTGACATGCCATCATTATACACACACAATGAATGTAACACTGATTTGAGGTGATCCATGAAAAAAACCCACTTTCTCTTAGTCAGTTCCATAAATGTTAGTTTTGAGACTAACAAGGCATAAAAACAATCCAAATGGTTACACGTGAGATTCGTAACACCACTTCCACAAATACAAAGTGCCCTAGTGTAACATTTGATCAGTTATCAGCAAAAACAACTTCCTCATTTCTGCTAAATCTTGATATTCAAATCCTTGTTTGGTCAATTATTCCCTGGTTCTCCTACAGCTGATGTTCTACTGTATACACAACACATCATCTCAGGGGCGTAGCCATCATTTCAAAAGTGGGGGGGATCGAAATGTCTAGTGTTACCTGTTTTTTTTTTTTCAGTTAACCCTTGCGTAATTGACAGGTTTTATTTTTAATCCAAATTATTTCGCTTTATATGCTTTATGATTATATATGATTATAAAACAGAAAGAAAGAAAGAAATACAACAGCTCGCCACTGGGACAATGCCCTTAAAACACATATTTGTACCTTATTTACCCCCAACATTTATAGTTGTACATTAAGTTACACATTGGTACTCTAAGGTAGTAATGTGACAAAGTACAAAAATGTCTTTATAATAGTACTAAGAGTATATTGTTTAAATATTTCTAATTGTATTTTGTGTATGCACAGTACACGGCACACAGTAATGGAGACTTGCACATTCAAATAATACTTCATTTAGTTCTCTTCTACAGTCCATGTTTCAGGAATAAAACAAGTCATTCAAAACAAACTATTGAAAGAAAATATGTATTGAACTCAACTGACAAACATGTCAAGACCCGATATCAATTATACAATGAGTTAAAATAAACATTTAGTGTCACTTCTTTTAAGCTTCCTGGCTGGTTTGTTTAAAAGTAGTAGCTTTTTACACAGTGTTAAAGCGAACATATACCTCAATATATAAAGCTACTTAAAACTGTTAAAATGTAAAATTAGTGCAATAATGAAAGAGCAGCCCATAAAATAAAGATAGTTCCTATCAGCATATTGTAACGTTCCCTGTCATCTACCCTCATTCACCGGACCACATTACCCATCATCCTTTGCACCCCGTCATCCACCATGTTTGTTTCCCTTCTTCACCTGTCTGTTCACCTGGACTCTGTTTATACTCATCACTACTGTCTTCACTCATTGTCGCTTATCGTCTTTACTACGTTGTATGTAGGTGTGATTTACCTGCTCCTTATTATTAAAATCACATCTTTAATGTTACTATTTGTGTCCTCGTCTCTCCGTGTAAAACCATAATCCTTTAACACAATCCTGCAACAGGCAGAGCTACTAAACATTGTGCAACACAATTTGGATGCCATATGCCAACTTCCACTGCTTGACTTTTTTGTAAAAAAAAAAAAAAAAGGAGTGAAGCGGTTTTTTGTCGCTTTAAACTCATCGCAACCGAATGTTGGATCGTGCGCGGGACCGCGGATGCGACTCGAGCTACAGTACGAGGGCGCGTGATGATGACGTGACAAGTGACTGATTGCCATGTATAGACTATCTTGTCTCTTTGAATTTAAATCACTCTGCATTTATATACATTGCTCCATAAAACCTCAACATGTCCTGAACACACACTCTCCACTAAAAAAAAGGGAGGGGGACGAATTTACTTTTTATAAAAAGTGCGGGGGACATGTCCCCCGCGTCCCCCTCGTAATCTACGCCCCTGCATCATCTACAGGAATCTTTGATATCCCCAGTCCTGAGGTGAGATACTGAACAGGAACGAGTGAGATGAGACTTTAAACTGTTGCTCAGAGACGAGTCCATAACATCTTCTCTTCATCTTTTTCCTTCTCCTTCTGATCCCCTGGTGTTGGACAGAAATCCCTCTGTAACCTATAACATAAACACTAACACTATGTGCTCTATATTCATCTCTATGTGAGGCTCATGACTGGTAGGAGACGAGCTGCTTGGAGGAGACTGATGCTGTGTCCTGTCTCCGTCTTCCTGTGTCTGAAGAGACGCGTCTCGTAAAAGGAATCTATAATCAATATTACCTTCACCACCAGCTTGTGTGTTTAAACCTGAATAAATCCCCTATTAAACCATTAAAAACATTTTAACAAGTTATCACAATTTATATTTGAGTAAATATTTGAACACTTTGTCTTTTCCTAACACTGTTTATCAGTTTATTTCTGCTGAACTGAACCCATTTTTCTTTCCTATCAGTTTAACAGCAGTTACTGAAGCACACAGGAACATCTCAGTCATACACTGCACAGACGACTTTTAGTGAACTATAAGTAAACTTATGTACTAATGTTATCTTATTAACTTAAATATAGTTTTATTCATCTTTTAGTCAAAAAGTAGACGTTTCTAATAAACTAACAAAGACAAAAGCAGCGCTAGCAAACCCGGCTAGCATGAGGCTAATGACGATGTCTCCTACACCATTAGCCGAAAGGTCCATTTCTGCTCACTGCAACATTTAAGTCTGTGATCTTTATGCTAATGATCAGGAGTAAACACAAAATGAGGAACATCGCTTTTCCCCTCTTCACTCCTGTACCGATGGTCCTGATAACCTTTCCGGCTGTTTGGGGATTTTATGGGTGATTTGTTTCTCAATAATAATAATTATAATAATCATAAATGATAAACTCTGTGTTTTAAAGAGAATAAAATCCATAAAGCTCAGAAACTCACCGTTCCAGGGGTCGTACAGTTCGCTTCATCCCGGCAGAGGGTCTTCATCCTCCACCTGGAACACAGCGTCTCTCAGCGCTACAGGAGGAAAATCCAAGTGATGCTGAGGAAAGAAAAGTCCAAACAAATAATATAAAATATTTCATATAAAATATTTCATATAATAAAAATCAAAAGTAATATTTCAGAGTTGAATCCCAGTGGAAACGCGACTGATCCGAAGCTGCTGCTTTTCAGCTGATACAGACTGTGTGGTCAAAAGTATTTGGACACGTGTCTTTTCAGCCAGATGTGGTTCATAAATTCACATAATTCACATGCACTTAAATACACCATACAGACAATTAACATGCAAACTGTGAAAACACTTCATATAAACAGAATGTAGAATCACTGAAAGCCTTCTACCCAAATGATGGCAATACTCGCTTTGATGTCCTGTGTAAAGTGGTGCTTATTTACAGCGTGCTTAAGTGCAAAGTCCAAAATATATATAATACCCCAGAAAAGAAAAAGTGGCAAAATAACAAAACAAGGACAATTACGAGGAAAGTAAAGAAAACTATATACAAAATAGGCGCACCTGCTCATGTGCATTCACTACAATAGTGCTCAGACTCCGTTATCTCCACAATGCAGCACTCCTACAACTCCACAGTGCAGCACTCCTACAACTCCACAGTGCAGCACTCCTACAACTCCACCCTGAGTTGAAGTGGGAGGCTGGTTTATAAAGGGTAAGCCCCTCCCCTTGGACTCAACCATTTCACCCAAAGGGGTTTGGTAATTTGTAGCCCGTCACAGAATGGCTAAATAACATTATAAATGTCATAATAAATAATAAACATGATAACAACAATAATAATACTAATATAGCAATAATAAAAACAGAAATTATAAAAAAAAAATCAAGAATAATAATAATAATAATAATAATCACACAAAAAAAAATGTCCCTTCAACATAAGCTGCCCACATGTGCACCCACAGCGCTGTAGCAAGAAACAGAGGAGAAGTGAAAGTGTAGTGTGTGTTGTCATGCCGACCATAGGGACAGTTCACTCTGTCACATCACCTTCCCCCTCTGCAAGCCGCGAGCTTGCCGGGTGGCGAGACAGGTAGTCAGCAGTCAGGTTCTGTTTCCCTGGACGATGTCTGATCCTGAAGTTGTATGGCTGCAAGGAGAGGTACCACCTGGTCACCCGAGCATTGTGGTCCTTCATGGTGTGGATCCAGGTCAATGCTCTGTGGTCTGTTTCCAGGGTGAATTCTCTTCCTAGCAGATAGTACTTCAGGCTCTCCAGGGCCCACTTGATTGCCAGGCATTCTTTTTCAATGGTGGAGTACCGGGTTTCACGTGGCAGCAGTTTCTGACTCAGAAAGGCGACTGGTCTCTGGTTGCCTTCCTCACCCTGGGTCAAGACTGCTCCAATGCCCACCGTAGACGCATCAACCTGGACGGTGAAACGCTTTGTGAAGTCTGGACTGCGCAGGACAGGCTCTGCACACATTCTTTCCTTCAGTGTGACGAAGGCTGTCTCACAGTCATCAGTCCACCGTATAGGGTTCTTCACCGCCTTTCCCAGCAGGTTGGTCAGCGGCCCTGCGGTGGTGGAGAAATTTGGGATGAACCGCCGGTACCATCCAACCAGTCCTAAGAAGGACCTGACCTCCTTCTTAGTTGTAGGCCTTGGGCTTTTGCGGATGGCTTCTACCTTGTCCACTTGCGGCCTCAGCTCCCCGTCCCACCCAAGCGGTAACCCAGGTAGTCTGCTTCAGCCTTGGCCCACACGCATTTAGCCACGTTCAGCGTCAGGCCCGCCTCCTGGATCCTCCTCAGGGTCTGTTCGAGGTGGTTAAGGTGATCCGCCCAGGTCTCGCTATCGACCACCACATCGTCCAGATACGCGGCCGACCATTCTTCCCCGCCTTGCAGCACTTGGTCCATCAACCTTTGGAACATTGCTGGTGCCCCGTGTAGGCCGAAGGGAAGAACCGTGAACTGGAACAGTCCTAGTGGGGTCCTGAACACTGTGTAAGGTCTGGACGTCTTTTCCAGAGGCACCTGCCAATATCCCTTACACAGGTCTAATGTGGTCACGTACTTGGCTCCCCTGATCTTTTCCAGCAGATCATCAATGCGTGGCATCGGGTATGCGTCGAACTGGGACTGGGAGTTTAATCGATGGAAGTCAATGCAGATACGGAGGGTGTTGTCCTTCTTCGGTACAATGACCACCGGACTACTCCATTCACTGCTTGACGACTCGATTACTCCCATCTCCAGCATAGTCCTAACTTCTGCCCTTAGTGGTGCCACCAGCCTCTCAGGTACCCGATACGGTCTCTGTCGAGATAGGGTTGTATTGGTCAGGCGGATCTTGTGGTGTACCAGGTTGGTCCGTCCAGGCCTCTGACGAAACAACGCCGGGTATCGACCAAAGAGCGTTTGCAGCTCAGCCTGGTTGGGTGCCTCCAGGGGTCCGAGGTCTACCTCTGCTGGCTGTGTCTGCCCGCTAGACTTTGGTTCCGGGTGATCCTCCTCCTGATCTTCCTCCACCTTTTGAATGAGCAGTACCGGGTCCGCCTTTTCGCTGGAAAGCTCTTTCCACTCCTTCAGCAGGTTAATATGGTAAGTTTGCTTTGCCTTGCCTTTGTCAGGATGATAGATCCCGTACGATGCCTGCCCCATCGTCCATACCACACTGTAGGGCCCCTGCCACTTCATAAGGAGCTTACTCATGGACGTTGGCAGCAACAACAGTACTTTCTGTCCTGGTCGTAGCTCTCTGCTATGGGCTTGCTGGTCGTACCACGTCTTCTGGTACTTTTGAGCCTTTTGGAGGTTCTCCGCTGCCAGCTTCCTGTAGTTTTCCAGACGATCCCTCATCTCTAGGATGTACTGGACTATGCCCTTTTTAGCCTTATTTTCTGAACAAGGGTCCTCCCAGTTTCTCCGGAGGAGATCCAGAGGTCCTTGGACCTGCCAACCATACAGGAGCTCGAAGGGTGAGAAGCCAGTCGATGTTTGTGGCACCTCCCGGTAGGCAAATAGCAAGAAAGGTAGCCATTTGTCCCAGTCCCTTCCAGTCTCCGACACAAACTTCCGCAGCATGCTTTTGAGCGTTTTATTAAAGCGCTCCACCAGTCCATCTGTCTGAGGGTGGTATGGACTGGTCTTGATAGCGGTGATCCCCAGCTGTCGGTGTAACTGTTTCATCAGCTTTGAGGTGAAGTTAGTCCCTTGGTCCGTGAGGATCTCTTCTGGGATTCCCACGTGAGAAAACAGCTGAATAAGAGCATTTATTATCTTAGGGGTGGTGATGGAGCGGAGAGGAAATGCCTCTGGGTACCTAGTGGCGTAGTCGCTGATGACGAGGATATACTGATATCCTGTACTGCTCTTTTCCAGTGGCCCTACTATGTCCATAGCGATGCGTTGGAATGGGACGGAGATTACGGGCAATGGTTGTAGAGGGGCCCTGTCTTGTATCGCACAGCACTAGTCTGCTGACAGGTGGGGCATGTGGTGCAGTACTTTTGTACATCCGTGTACAACGCCGGCCAGACGAATCGTGAGCTGATATGTGCGTAGGTCTTCTGCAGAGCCAGATGTCCTGCCCAGGGAACTGTATGTGCTAGATGCAGCACCACGGGGCGACATCTCGGCACCACCAACCTGGTTACATCCGAGGCTTGCATATATAGGATATTGTTGTTAATGACGTACTGCTCCCCACACACGTCCGCTTGCTTGCCTTGCATTAAAGGTTTTAATGACTCGTCTGCGCGCTGCAGCTCCACGATGTTCACCGGTACAGTCCATCCACTGACCTCCAGTCCTTCGGTTTCAATCTCCGGCACCGGGGTACCAAGTCCTTTCTCTAGCCGACGTTGGCGACGTGATTTTCTGGGCTCCTTGGTCCCGCCCTGCAACAAGCTACTGTCCATGTCAGGCAACGGCTGCAGTCCCATCTTAGCTTGGGCCAGAGTGACGACTGGACAGGCTAGCAGGACGTTGGATCTCGCTCGTTCTTCCTCCCAGTTTGCTTGTACCAGTTCGGGTAATACCGGTACATCACGTCCCAAAATAACATCTGCTGGTAGGGTTTCCACAACAGCCACCGTGAGTAGGTAGGTCTGCCCGTTTATGGACACATTCACCTCAGTTTGGGGGTACTGTTTTACCTCTCCATGCACACATTGTAACTTTGTGTGATGCGTGAAAGACACACTGGTCACGTGACATCTTTTCACCAGTGACATTGAACTCCCAGTGTCCAACAAAGCCTTCAACTCCTTCCCATTCACGGTCACTGGAACGAGTTGGGGGTTCCCCATACAGTTCACTGTACTGTCCTCCTTCCTTGAGACATAACAAAACCCCGTCAGCTTAGCCTTTCTTGCTGGGCACACGGTTGCTTTGTGTCCTGGCTGTTGGCAATAGTAGCAGATGAGTTTCTGTTCTCTGGTGTCTTTGTCCCCCTTGCTGGTTTAAAGGTGGCAGCGAGATTCTCCAGCGCTCCATCCACTGGTAGAACTCTTCTGGTCACCTTTCACCAGTTGGAAAAGACGACTCTCCCGGTGAGCGTTCCAATACTGCTGGGCAAGTTTGGCAGCAGCTAGCCCAATTCTCGGCTCCCGTTCCTTTACCCATATCCTGATCTCGTATGGCAGGACACGGAGAAACTGCTCCAGGATGACCATCTCACCAATCTCTTCCTTGGTGTGTAGTTCCGGTCGCACCCAACGGTGGTAGAAGTGCCTCAGCCGATTATACGTCTCTGAGGGTGTCTCTGCAACTGGGGTCGTAGTCGCACGAAACCGCTGACGATAGGTTTCTGGAGAAACACTGTAGACCACTGCTTGGTCTTCATCCATCGCCAGGTAGGCCTCCAGTGCTTGCCCGGTCAACAGCGGAACCAGCTGGTAGCTCCATTCGTCCTCCGGCCACTTCCAGGTTTTGGCGAGCCACTCGAACTGATGCAGATAGTTCTCAATGTCTTTCCCTTGCTGGAAGCTTGGCAACTTGGGCTTGGTTCTGAGCATTGGCTGACTGGTGGGCGTCGGTGTGCTCTGGACCCTCAGTGCGGTAGCACTTCCACGGGGAGCTGGTGTAGGAAGCTCCAGTTGCAGGCTTCCTGTTGGAGTGTGCGAAACCCTTGGGGACAGGCTAATTCTCCGGGGTGCTGGTGTGGGCAGCTCCATTTGTGGGCTCTCCAGGCCCAGTGATGAAGAAGCTGGTTGGATGGCTTGCTGCATAGTCTCCTGCAGAGTCTGCAGCGCTTGGAGGTAGCGTTGCTCTTGCTGCTCCTGTGCGTGCATTTACTGCCGGAACACTGTGGACAGCTGTACACAGCTGTAGCACTCCTACAACTCCACAATGCAGCACTCCTACAACTCCACCCTGAGTTGAAATGGGAGGCTGGTTTATAAAGGGTAAGCCCCTCCCCTTGGACTCAACCATTTCACCCAAAGGGGTTTGGTAATTTGTAGCCCGTCACAGAATGGCTAAATAACATTATAAATGTCATAATAAATAATAAACATGATAACAACAATAATAATACTAATATAGCAATAATAAAAACAGAAATTATAACAAAATCAATAATAATAATAATAATAATAATCACACCAAAAAAATGTCCCTTCAACATAAGCTTGCCGACTTCCGGGTTTACACCTGGCACTTTAAAGCCGGCCGCTACTCAGCTCTCTGGTTGGCTGCCATCCAAACCCAACCCGGAAGACCGACGCAACTAACAGGTGAGCACACAAAGTTTTAGGAAGTCCTTCCGTTTGTGTGTGTGTGTGTGTGTGTGTGTGTGTGTGTGTGTGTGTGTGTGTGTGTGTGCGCGCTTATTGACCGGGATGAGAGATGAAAGAATGAAGTGAGTGTGTGTGTGTGTGTGTGTGTGTGTGTGTGTGTGTGTGTGTGTGTGTGTGTGTGTGCACCCACAGCGCTGTAGCAAGAAACAGAGGAGAAGTGAAAGTGTAGTGTGTGTTGTCATGCCGACCATAGGGACAGTTCACTCTGTCACAATGATGACTGGATAATAAGCTGATTTAGATTCCTACAGCTGTGCTCCTGGATCTATGTGCTGATTTGGGTCCAGTACTACAGAGGGCAACACGCCAGAACCATGCCATCCCTGTCCAAATACAGGATTTCACCACTCTGGGGTTAATGACAACAGGTTGTTTCTAGTGGGAAATGGCAGACAGGGAAAGACTTTATATAAATATTATATATAATCAACTTTTTCACAAAGATCTTCTTTGGATATAATATAATTCTATTAAATCTCTTGCTATAGGTCTGGTATCTGCCCCGAGTGCCATAATGCCTGTCATTTTGGATGTTATTATTAAGGTGGGTAGTCGATACATCAGGTTTCCCTTCACTGTGGCACACTGACCTGCTTCAGCACATGATTTCTTTATCCTGACACATAGCAGTGTAGGGAACAGACTACAGGAAGCTGCAGGACGTGATGACTGGCTTCTTGGTGAGTTTAACAACATGTAGAAATTGTAAACATTGTCCTGATGTAGTCTATAATATGACAGGTGACAGAGGCTTCACCCCTCAGATGCTCCTAACCTCCTTAAATGCAGATGTGGAGCTCTGCATGTCTTAGGTGGAAGACTTCTATATCACCCGTTAAATGTGTACAAGATAATCAGGGTGTGTGGTGTTTTGCACAATGTGGCACGGAGGACCAGTTTCCCTCTCCCTTCTGACCTCCCTCCCCCTCAGCATTATGACCCCGAGCCACAGGCCCCTGCCCCACAAGAGGGATATAAACTAAGTGGAAGAATCCATGAGGAGGTCATACAGCGTTTGTAAGGCAAAAAGACAAAAATATTGGTTGTTAAGTGTTTATTGTGTCTCGTTGTAGTAAAAGATTAAAATCAAGATTTAAAAAAAGATAAAAAAAAAAAGATTTGACAAGACAGAAATAAAAAATGATCAAAAGACGAGACGATCTACAAGATACAACAGCTTTACACTCAGCTTTATACTATTGACTATAAGTTTAAAACTATCATAAATAGCCATAAGAGAAACAGAAAGAGGAAAAAGGCATGTTCAGACTCTCTGTTTCTCTTGTCTTCTTTTTTTTCTATTTCTCGTTTTCTTTTGAATGTTTTCTTGTCTCAGCTGAGCAACAATTTCCTCCAGTTTCTTTTTCTTTCTCGTCCAGCTCTCTCTCTCACATTCTACAGTTTTCTCCAGTTCCTCATTGATTTTCAAAGAAGGAGGTCTGAAGGAGGCATGCGCACATTACAGAGGTAAAGAGCGGATAAAATATCATGTCTTCACAGCTTTTCTGTTGTTCCTGAGAGAAGAGCGATATTACAGTCATAAATAAGATAAAAACGGCTGTAAACTGTGTATAAAGCGAGTGAATCCGAGTTGAGAACCGGAAGCTGAACGGAGTGACTCCATGAATGTTGCAGAATCATAAATGACCTGTAGGTGGCAGTGTGATGTGTATTAGAGCTCACTGTCACAGCAGGTAATTAGAAGTAGTGGAGCTCTAATGACGTCATTAATAGCGAGGACAAGACACACAGCAGTTTTTATTGGTTTTTATTGACTTTATTGGATTTTATTGACTTTATTGATTAATTGATTTGGAGTATGATTGTGTTTCTGATCAAAGTAAGTTCATGTGTATGGAGTAAAAACAACCTGTACATTTCTCACTTCCAGACAGTATTATGAGATGTTCATCTGCTGGAAGTTCATGTTTAATGCTGCATGTTTTATAGGATTTATGAGCTGGAATAAATGTTTCTATATTGGTTTTGTTTTAAACGAGTGTTGCATTTTGAGCTACTTTTTCTATAAAGAGGCGGAAGTTGGAAATTCCAGTTTAATTTGGGATTATTATAAAACCTGTATGTGAGTATTTTAGGCAAAATGCTGTTTATTGTATTTATTGTAAAACTATATGCTTCCGATGAGTTTTATTTAAAAAAAAAAAAAAACATTTTTACTTATAAAAAAATAAAACATCATTCTGAGTGAAACCAATTGTTTATTAAATGAATTATTCACTAAATAAACATCAATGAAACTCGATGATTTGTTTTTATTGAATGTAAAAATATAAATTTAAGGATAATTGAACTTAATGAATCGAATAGTCTTGGATTAAATGAAGACTTTACTGAACTAAACAGCACTGAATTCTCCTTTAAATGAACTTAAGTTTACTGAAATAAATACTGTTACTTATATGAAAATAAACCCAGTTTCTTGAACCCTGTTCGATTTCAGCCCCACTTTTGGGCCTCACAGCTGAAAATGACCTTCCTGAAATTCAATGGTAAAAGTTCCTGACAACAGTGTGCTACATACAAAATTTACATATCTTTTAAAAGAAGACACATTGGGCTTTACATCATCCAAAGATGCTGAAGTTTCTTAGAAAAAAATATGTACATCATAAAATATTTTAGTTTTTTTATTATACAGATACATGAATTCGGTCCTGAAACAATCCAGAATAGTGACGGGTTAAAAGTCACACGTCTAATTAGTTTATATTTCAACTTTGAAGAAAATACAATAAAAACGAGATTCCTATAAACATTATTCTGAGACTGTGTGTAGTCCTTTTCTCCTTCCGTCTGTTTGAGGAAAAGCAGCCTGATAACCAAATGTAATGGGAATAATAAAATCCACTCAATAAGCATAAGACTGGTATTTGAACATTAGAAAAACAGTAAAAGAAGAAAGTAATGAAAATAAAAGTAGCACAATGCTTCCTTCTGTGCATCTGGACCTTCCTTTTATCCTTTCATTCTACAAACAGCACATCCTCTTCTCTCAGCCAGTGATGAGGCCTCAAGGAGATTTTTAAAAGCTTGTTGGTGATGGTTTAAGGGTTTGTGGACTTAATTTTCCCACATGCCCAGATGTTTTTTTTTTTTTTTTTTAGGAGATCTCTAAACAGTGCTGGACTTGTGTAGAAGTCGTCAACGAACTGTTTGTAGCCCGTTCCCAACATCTTCTCATCAACAAGTGCTATGACAGATGGTCTACAGACTGGCTGGGGTATAAAATCCTGATTCCACCTTTCTTTAGGTGTGTTGGGGGATACAACCAGTGAAGACTGGGATTTTCTGTCTCTCACTCTTACTGTTAGAGCTGAAACTGGTGCTGAGTTTGGAGACAGCTTGAACCTCTTTTCTGGTTGATGGCTGGTGTGTGGAACCCACTTCTCTTTAGAAGATTCAACTAAATGGCTTTTGGTAGACAAAGAAAGAAAAAAATAATAGCATTGTATATCAAGTATATACTTTTGTAAAAAAAATTTCACACCACTGTGTGTCAGGGAACCACCTGCCACGCCCCCTTTGGTGGTTTGCTATGCCTCCACTCTCCATAGAGCTCCAGGTTTAACGAGGCACACCTGAAGCTTATCATCACTCCACCCCGCTCCTACATAAACCCCTCACTCACGCCGCGATGAAACGCCGGCCGAGCTCCACCTCGGGGAAAACCAGCTGCTGTTTCACGCGGATCATGCTCGGCAGCGCCACGCCCCCGTGATGACGTCATGGATTTCCCGGCTCGCTTCTCTGGCGACAGAGCTGAGTGGGACGGATTTCTACGGAGCGTCGGTGGATATATGGACTTTTATTCGTCCTCTTACCCCAAGGAAGCAGACAAGATCACACTCCACATTTCTCTGCTGTCTGGAGAATCCCGTTCTCGGGCCAGTGAGTTGTGGAGCGCCTCTGGTGGCGAATTCGGCTCGTGCGCCCGGTTTATCCGACTTCTCACCCGGGAACTAGGGGTGGTCACCGCAGATCTCCACCATCTCTCTCCCGCTACCAAACGCACGATTCCGCTCCAGTGTTTCCCGAAGAGCTCCGTTCCGCACCAGAGCTTCCCAGAGAGCGCCACTCCATCCCAGGACCTCCGGGGGATTTCCACCCTGCTCCAGGCCCTACACCAGGCCCTTCAAAATGGCTCGGCTCCATTCCAAGACCTCCATGAGATCTCCACCCTGCTCCAGGCCCTTAAGTGGGGCTCCACTCCGCCCCAAGGTCTCCAGGAGATCCTCAGCCTGCTCCAAGACCTTCAAGAGAGCACAGCTCCGCCCCAGGACCTCCAGGAGAGCTCAGCTCCGTTCCAGGTCATCCAGGAAAGCGCAGCTCTGCCCCAGGACCTCCAAGAAAACTCAGCTCCAGTCCAGGTCATCCAGGAGAGCTCAGCTCCGTTCCAGGTCATCCAGGAGAGCTCCGCTCCGCTCCAGTGTGTCCCCGAGAGCACCTTTCCGCTTCAGAGTTTCCGGGACAGCTCCTTTCCGCCCCAGGATCCTGAAGAGGGCCCGGCTTTGCTCCAGAGTCCTGAAGAGACCTTGGCTCCGTTCCAGGACCTCCAGGAGAGCCCAGCTCTGCTTCATTGTGTCCCTGAGAGCACCTCTTCGCTCCAGTGTCCCCCCAAGAGCACCTTTCAGCTCCAAGATCCCCAAGCGAGCTCAGTTCCATGCCAAGGTCTCCCGGCGAGCTCTGTTCCGCTTCAGGATCTCCAGGACAGCTCCTTTCCGCCCCGGAGCTTCCCAGTGCACTCAACTCAGCCTCAAGGCCGCAAAAAGGACGTCGTACCGCGCCTGGATGCGAGAGGGACGTCGTACCGCCGCCTCACGGTCTCCCCGAAGGCGACGGCTCGCCTCAAGGTCTCCCCGAAGGCGACGGCTCGCCTCACGGTCTCCCCGAAGGCGACGGCTCGCCTCACGGTCTCCCCGAAGGCGACGGCTCGCCTCACGGTCTCCCCGAAGGCGACGGCTCGCTTCACGGTCTCCCTGAAGGCGACGGCGCACTTCGCTATTCCCCTGGAGGTGAGACCACGTCACAGGGTTCCGCTCCGGTGAAGCCACGTCAGAGCTTCTCTCTGTCCCAGAGCATCCCTGAGAGCTCCTCTGCGGTCCACAGAGTCTCCGAGAGCTCCTCCTTCGGCGACGTCCCGCCCCCGAGCTCCTCCTTCGGCGACGTCTCGCTCCCGAGTTCCTCCTTCGACGACGTCTCGCTCCCGAGCTCCCTGAAAGGCGACGTCTCGCCCCAGAGCTCATCCTTCGGTGACGTTTTGCCAAAGAGTCTCTCCGTGAGCGACGTCTCACCTCCGGGCTCCTCCGATGGTGACATCTCGCCTCTGGGCTCCTCCGATGGTGACGTCTCGCCTCTGGGCTCCTCCGATGGTGTCGCCTCGCCTCTGTGCTCCTCCGATGGCGACGTCTGGCCTCTGGGCTCCTCTCCGGGCGGCCATACCTCCAGCGCCTCTGGTGTCGATGTCATGCCTCCGAGCGCCTCCGATGTCAACGTCACGCCTCACGGTCCCCCCGAAGGCGACGGCTCGCCTCACGGTCCCCCCGAAGGCGACGGCTCGCCTCACGGTCTCCCCGAGGGTGACGGCTCGCTTCACGGTCACCCAGAAGGTGACGGCTTGCCTCACTGTTCCTCTGGAGGTGAGGCCATGTCACAGAGTTTCTCTCCCGGTGAAGCCACGTCGCAGAGCTTCTCTCTGTCCCAGAGCATCCCTGAGAGCTCCACTCCGCTCCACAGAGTCTCCGAGAACTCCTCTCTGCTCCACAGAGTCTTCGAGAGCTCCTCTCCGCTCCACACAGTCTCAGAGACCTCCTCTCTGCTCCAGCACGTCCCGCCTCCGAGCTCCTCTGATGGCGATGTCTTGCCTCCGTGCGACTCCGATGGCGACGTCACGCCTTTGAACTCCTCCAAAGACAACGTCACGCCTCTGTGCTCCTCCGATGGCGACGCCTGGCCTCTGGGCTCCTCCGATGGTGACGTCTCGCCTCTGGGCTCCTCCGATGGTGACGTCTCGCCTCTGGGCTCCTCCGATGGTGACGTCTCGCCTCTGGGCTCCTCCGATGGTGACGTCTCGCCTCTGGGCTCCTCCGATGGTGTCGCCTCGCCTCTGTGCTCCTCCGATGGCGACGTCTCGCCCCAGAGCTCCTCCTTTGACAACGTCTCGCTCCCGGGCTTCCTGAAAGGCGATGTCTCGCCCCAGAGCTCCTCCTTCGACGACGTCTCGCCTCCAGGCTGCTTCGATGGCGACGTCTGGCCTCTGGGCTCCTCCGATGGTGACGTCTCGCCTCTGGGCTCCTCCGATGGTGACATCTCGCCTCTGGGCTCCTCCGATGGTGACGTCTCGCCTCTGGGCTCCTCCGATGGTGACGTCTCGCCTCTGGGCTCCTCCGATGGTGTCGCCGCCTCTGTGCTCCTCCGATGGCGACGTCTCGCCCCAGAGCTCCTCCTTTGACAACGTCTCGCTCCGGGCTTCCTGAAAGGCGATGTCTCGCCCCAGAGCTCATCCTTCGGTGACGTTTGCCAAAGAGTCTCTCCGTGAGCGACGCCTCACCTCCGGGCTCCTCCGATGGTGTCGCCGCCTCTGTGCTCCTCCGATGGCGACGTCTGGCCTCTGGGCTCCTCCGATGGTGTCGCCTCGCCTCTGTGCTCCTCCGATGGCGACGTCTCGCCCCCGAGCTCCTCCTTCGACGACGTCTCGCTCCCGAGCTCCCTGAAAGGCGACGTCTCGCCCCAGAGCTCATCCTTCGGTGACGTTTTGCCAAAGAGTCTCTCCGTGGCGACGTCTCACCTCCGGGCTCCTCCGATGGTGACATCTCGCCTCTGGGCTCCTCCGATGGTGACGTCTCGCCTCTGGGCTCCTCCGATGGTGTCGCCTCGCCTCTGTGCTCCTCCGATGGCGACGTCTGGCCTCTGGGCTCCTCTCCGGGCGAAGCCATACCTCCGAGCGCCTCTGGTGTCGATGTCATGCCTCCGAGCGCCTCCGATGTCAACGTCACGCCTCACGGTCCCCCGGCGACGGCTCGCCTCACGGTCCCCCGGCGACGGCTCGCCTCACGGTCTCCCCGAGGGTGACGGCTCGCTTCACGGTCACCCAGAAGGTGACGGCTTGCCTCACTGTTCCTCTGGAGGTGAGGCCATGTCACAGAGTTTCTCTCCCGGTGAAGCCACGTCAGAGCTTCTCTCTGTCCCAGAGCATCCCTGAGAGCTCCACTCCGCTCCACAGAGTCTCCGAGAACTCCTCTCCGCTCCACAGAGTCTTGAGCTCCTCTCCGCTCCACAGTCTCAGAGACCTCCTCTCTGCTCCAGCACGTCCGCCTCCGAGCTCCTCTGATGGCGATGTCTTGCCTCCGTGCGACTCCGATGGCGGCGTCACGCCTTTGAACTCCTCCAAAGACAACGTCACGCCTCTGTGCTCCTCCGATGGCGGCGTCACGCCTCCGAGCTCCTCCGATGGCGACGCCTGGCCTCTGGGCTCCTCCGATGGCGACGTCTCGCCTCTGGGCTCCTCCGATGGCGACGTCTGGCCTCTGGGCTCCTCCGATGGCGACGTCACGCCTCCGAGCTCCTCTGATGGCGATGTCTTGCCTCCGTGCGACTCCGATGGCGACGTCTGGCCTCTGGGCTCCTCCGATGGTGTCGCCTCGCCTCTGTGCTCCTCCGATGGCGACGTCTGGCCTCTGGGCTCCTCCGATGGTGACGTCTCGCCTCTGGGCTCCTCTCCGGGCGGCCATACCTCCAGCGCCTCTGGTGTCGATGTCATGCCTCCGAGCGCCTCCGATGTCAACGCCACGCCTCACGGTCCCCCGGCGACGGCTCGCCTCACGGCCTCCCGAGGGTGACGGCTCGCTTCACGGTCACCCAGAAGGTGACGGCTTGCCTCACTGTTCCTCTGGAGGTGAGGCCATGTCACAGAGTTTCTCTCCCGGTGAAGCCACGTCAGAGCTTCTCTCTGTCCCAGAGCATCCCTGAGAGCTCCACTCCGCTCCACAGAGTCTCCGAGAACTCCTCTCTGCTCCACAGAGTCTTGAGCTCCTCTCCGCTCACACAGTCTCAGAGACCTCCTCTCTGCTCCAGCACGTCCCGCCTCCGAGCTCCTCTGATGGCGATGTCTTGCCTCCGTGCGACTCCGATGGCGACGTCTCGCCCCAGAGCTCATCCTTCGTGACGTTTGCCAAAGAGTCTCTCCGTGAGCGACGCCTCACCTCCGGGCTCCTCCGATGGTGACGTCTCGCCTCTGGGCTCCTCCGATGGTGACATCTCGCCTCTGGGCTCCTCCGATGGTGACGTCTCGCCTCTGGGCTCCTCCGATGGTGACATCTCGCCTCTGGGCTCCTCCGATGGTGTCGCCTCGCCTCCAGGCTGCTTCGATGGCGACGTCTCGCCCCAGAGCTCCTCCTTCGACGACGTCTCGCCCCAGAGCTCCTCCTTCGACGACGTCTCGCCTCCAGGCTGCTTCGATGGCGACGTCTCGCCTCCAGGCTGCTTCGATGGCGACGTCTCGCCCCAGAGCTCCTCCTTCGACGACGTCTCGCCTCCAGGCTGCTTCGATGGCGACGTCTCGCCTCCAGGCTGCTTCGATGGCGACGTCTCGCCTCCAGGCTGCTTCGATGGCGACGTCTCGCCTCCAGGCTGCTTCGATGGCGACGTCTCGCCCCAGAGCTCCTCCTTCGACGACGTCTCGCCCCAGAGCTCCTCCTTCGACGACGTCTCGCCCCAGAGCTCCTCCTTCGACGACGTCTCGCCCCAGAGCTCCTCCTTCGACGACGTCTCGCCCCAGAGCTCCTCCTTCGACGACGTCTCGCCCCAGAGCTCCTCCTTCGACGACGTCTCGCCCCAGAGCTCCTCCTTCGACGACGTCTCGCCCCAGAGCTCCTCCTTCGACGACGTCTCGCCCCAGAGCTCCTCCTTCGACGACGTCTCGCCCCAGAGCTCCTCCTTCGACGACGTCTCGCCCCAGAGCTCCTCCTTCGACGACGTCTCGCCCCAGAGCTCCTCCTTCGACGACGTCTCGCCCCAGAGCTCCTCCTTCGACGACGTCTCGCCTCCAGGCTGCTTCGATGGCGACGTCTCGCCCCAGAGCTCCTCCTTTGACAACGTCTCGCTCCCGGGCTTCCTGAAAGGCGATGTCTCGCCCCAGAGCTCCTCCTTTGACAACGTCTCGCTCCCGGGCTTCCTGAAAGGCGATGTCTCGCCCCAGAGCTCCTCCTTTGACAACGTCTCGCTCCCGGGCTTCCTGAAAGGCGATGTCTCGCCCCAGAGCTCCTCCTTCGACGACGTCTCGCCCCAGAGCTCCTCCTTCGACGACGTCTCGCCTCCAGGCTGCTTCGATGGCGACGTCTCGCCCCAGAGCTCCTCCTTTGACAACGTCTCGCTCCCGGGCTTCCTGAAAGGCGATGTCTCGCCCCAGAGCTCCTCCTTTGACAACGTCTCGCTCCCGGGCTTCCTGAAAGGCGATGTCTCGCCCCAGAGCTCCTCCTTCGACGACGTCTCGCCCCAGAGCTCCTCCTTCGACGACGTCTCGCCCCAGAGCTCCTCCTTCGACGACGTCTCGCCTCCAGGCTGCTTCGATGGCGACGTCTCGCCCCAGAGCTCCTCCTTCGACGACGTCTCGCCCCAGAGCTCCTCCTTCGACGACGTCTCGCCCCAGAGCTCCTCTCCGCTCCACAGTCTCAGAGACCTCCTCTCTGCTCCACAGAGTCTTGAGCTCCTCTCCGCTCACACAGTCTCAGAGACCTCCTCTCTGCTCCACAGAGTCTTGAGCTCCTCTCCGCTCCACAGAGTCCCGTACCGGCTGCGCTTCCCCTCCCTGTGCATCTCGGGTCAGCTACGCTTCTCCCAATGCGCTACTCGGACTATCTCTCTAAACCTAAGGACTGCCGTGTGTGTATGTGCGCGCGCGTGTGTGTGTGTGCGTGTGTGTATTTCTCTCTCACGCATGCCATTAAAACCCGAGCGAGCTGTACTCCGGCTTCTGCCTTTTGTTTCGCTCACACCGTGACACTGTGTATATTTATTTGTATGTTTGTCACACTAATGTTTCAGCTCATCAAACTAATTTAAATATTAGTAAAATATAACACAAGCGAACACGACATGCAGATTTTAAATGAAGGTTTTTATTATTGAGGGGAAACAAAGTTCAAAACTACATGGCCCTGTGTGAAAAAGTGTTTGCCCCCCTGTTAAAACTGGTTTATCACACCTGAGTTCAATTTCTCTCGCCACATCCAGGCCTGATTACTGCCACACCTGTTCACAATCAAGGAAACTAGTAAATAAGACCTGTCTGACAAAGTGAAGTAGACCAAAAGAACCTTTAAAACCTGGACATCATGCTAAGATCCAAAGAAATTCAGAAACAAATGAGAAAGAAAGTAAGAATTATTAGTCTGGAAAAGGTTATAAAGTCATCCAAGAGGCCACAAAAGACCCCACAACAACATCCAAAGAATCGCAGGCCTCACTTGCCTCAGTTAAGGTCATTGTTCATGACTTCACCATATGAAAGAGACTGGGCAAAAATGGTCTGCATGGCAGAGTTCAAAGACGAAAACAGCTGCTGAGTAAAAAAACTATAAGGCTTGTCTCAGTTTTGCCAGAAAACATCTTGATGATCCCCAAGACTTTTGGGGAAAATACTCTGGACTGACGAGAAAAAAAGTTGAACTTTTTGGAAGGTGTGTGTCCCATTACGTCTGGTGTAAAAGTAACACCGCATTTGAGAAAAAGAACATCATACTAACAGTGAAATATGGTGGTGGTAGTGTGATGGTCTGGGGCTGTTTTGCTGCTTCAGGACCTGGAAGACTTGCTGTGATAAATTTAATCATAAATTCTGCTGTTTACCAAAAAATTCTGAAGGAGAGTCTGTTTGTGACCTCAAGCTGATGTGAACTTGGGTTCTGCAGCAGGACAATGATCCAAAACACACCAGCAAGTCCACCTCTGAATGACTGAAGAAAAACAAAATGAAGACTTTGGAGTGGCCTAGTCAAAGTCCTGACCTGAATCCTACTGAGATGCTGTGGCATGACCTTAAAAAGGCGGTTCGTGCTCAAAAACCCTCCGATGTGGCTGAATTACAACAGTTCTGCATAGATGAGTGACCAAAATGTTTTTCAATTAAACAATTAGCCATAAACAAACAACGTGCCAATAACAAGTGCAATTTACATTACAATACACAGAACAGGTGCATGTAAATACAAAATATATACACATATATATTTAGGGAAAAGAGGGAAAAAATAGATAAGTAAATACGATTTATAATAATAATAAAATTACAATAAAATGATAAATAAAATAAACAGGGCTATGGTTTATTCTGTAAATATTTTTTCTATAAAGGACGAAAGATTCATTGCATTTTTCCTTTTAATCACTTTTAGGGCTTTTGTGAAAGAAATACATATTATAAAATGCAAAAAACGTCGGTTTCAGTTTCAAGTATTTCAATTTTGTATATAAAATGTTCCCATCAGAAGTATATTATTAACAAGAAAGTCGTCTTTGTTATTGTTCATTACAAGTCCAAAGATAATGTCCTTCACAGTGAAAGTTCTTAGATGGGAACCCTTTGGGTAAAGCTAGTTATGGATATCAGACCATCAAGCGTCTGAAGTAACAGTCTGCGGCAGGAGAAAGTTGGAACGTATGTGTAAAAGTGTACAAACTAAATATTTGTCATGATATACTACAGCATCTCCATCATCACTGCATATGAATGTCCTTCCTCAATGTAGCTTTACATTAATTTCAGTTTCTCCTTGCTTTTGTTTACTGTTAAGGTTATTTTCTTATATTTAAAGGTGCACTAATCAAAAATAGTTGAAAGTAAATGGAGAACTTTTACACATGTACAAGAAACAAAGTAATAAGATTTAATACTTCCTGTATATCTTGAATGACAGGTGTCTCGTCCAATGATAGGTAAATTTTCCATTCACAAACTATACCTACCTTTTCCACTTTGTCTAAATTGTCGTTGTGTTTTCAGATTTGTTAATGTGTTTTGCACTTCTCGGCCACCATACATTTCACATATGGAGGGTGAAAACCATTTTACTGAAGCAAGGAATCCAGTTTAGACTCCAAACCTCTACACTACCACCACAACTGTGCACCTACATCATCTGGAGCAGTTCAGAATCAATATTTGTGTAATAAACTGACAAAAACATAAAGATGTTAATAAAATACAACCTACTCACCAGAGATGCCATGTTCAAGATGGCGCCGGTGAGGTCGGCTGCCGTCATGACTGCTCCGGCTACGGTTCTTCTTTTTTTGTTTATTTTATACTTTTATTTAACTAGTTTTAGTTCCATCTACACAAGATGGACATCATTAGATATGACAGAGACACTCATATCTATTGATGTACAATGCACTCACCTTTCGCCGCTTTTAAACCCGGACCCATGCTGGCCGAGCGAGATCCTGAGGGAGAACAAAGGATGTGACCCGTACCGGCGTCCGCGAGAAGCGAGCGGCGTCAGGAACAGGCTGAGGGCACGCACACCGCGCTCCCTTACCTAGTATCCTGTTAGCCAACGTCCAGTCACTGGAGAACAAGCTCGACGACCTCAGGGCAAGGGTCAAGTTCCAGAGAGACATTCGGGACTGCAACCTTCTCTGCTTCACCGAGACATGGCTGAACCCAGCGGTTCCGGACCACGCCATCCAGCCGGCCGAGTTTTTCTCGATTTACCGCATGGACAGAACACTGGAGTCGGGGAAGTCAAGAGGAGGTGGAGTGTGTCTGATGGTGAACAACCACTGGTGCGACAGCGCGAGCATTGTTCCTCTTTCACGCTCCTGCACAACAAACCTGGAACTACTGACCATCAAATGTCGGCCCTTTTATCTACCTCGGGAATTCAACTCGGTCATAGTCAGTGCCGTTTATATTCCACCTCAAGCGGACACGGACACTGCAGTATGGGACTTACATGAGTCACTCACGCAACACCAAATACAGCATCGGGACGCTGCGCTCATTGTGGTCGGACATTTCAACAGTGCCAACCTCAAGCACGCACTCCCGAACTTTCATCAGCACATCACCTGCCCCACCAGGGGTGAAACAACACTGGACCACTGCTACACACCATTCAAGAACAGCTACAAGGCACAATCACGTCCACCATTTGGGAAATCGGACCATGCTGCCATCTTCCTCATGCCTGTTTACAAACAAAGGCTGAAACAGGAAGCTCCAGTTCAGAGGGAGGTCGCGCGCTGGACTGACCAATCGGTGGCCACTCTGCAGGACGCTTTGGATGACGCAGACTGGGACATGTTTCGGCGCAGCTCTGATGACGTCAACATGTTTACGGAAGCGGTTGTGTGATTCATCGGGAAACTAACGGATGATACGGTGCAAAAAAACACTATCAGAACGTTTCCCAACCAGAAGCCGTGGGTGGATAAAACCATCCGCGACGCTCTAAGATCCCGCTCCGCTGCCTACAACACGGGCTCGCCACCGGGACATGGATGAATACAAGGCTGCATCTTACAGTGTTCGCAGAGCGGTGAAGGATGCAAAGCAGCGCTACGGGAGGAAACTGGGGTCACAGTTCCAACAAGGTGGCTCCAGGAGGCAGGTGGCAGGGACTAAGAACAGTAACGGACTATAAAACACCATCTTCCAGAATGGTGAATGCGGACGCTTCTTTGGCAGACGAGCTAAACACCTTTTACGCTCGTTTCGAGGCTGCAGCTAACCACGCTAGCGGCGCTAGCGGCACAACCAGCATGCACGCTGAGAGAGCCGGAGAGGTAAACACATTCACCATTTTGGAGCATGACGTGAGGAGGGCATTAAAGAGAGTGAATACCAGGAAGGCAGCAGGACCAGATGGCATCTCAGGTCGGGTTCTGAAAGCCTGCGCTGACCAGCTAGCACCGGTGTTTACTGAGATATTCAACCTCTCTCTGGAACAGTCTGTTGTCCCCTCATGCTTCAAACAGTCCACCATTGTTCCTGTCCCGAAGAAACCCCAGCCCGCCTGCCTCAATGACTACCGCCCTGTAGCTCTGACCTCAGTAGTGATGAAGTGCTTTAAGAGACTGGTCAGAGACTTCATCACTGCCTCATTACCGGACACACTGGACCCACTACAGTTTGCGTACTGTCAGAACCGTTCAACTGAGGACGCAATTGCACATCTTCTCCACACTACAATCAGCCACCTGGACCAAAGAAACGGGAATTACACAAAGATGCTGTTTGTTGACTACAGTTCAGCATTTAACACCATAATTCCCTCCACACTCACCTCTAAGTTGGAGGTCCTGGGACTCAGCCTGCCGCTGTGTCAATGGATCTCAAACTTCCTGACGGACAGACCACAAGCTGTACAGGTGGGAAAACACACCTCATCCACCCTCACCCTCAGCACTGGAGCTCCCCAGGGTTGTGTTCTGAGCCCCTGCTGTACTCACTGTACACATGACTGTGTGGCCACTTCCAACTCCACCACCATCATCAAGTTTGCTGACGACACCGTTGTGGTGGGCCGGATCTCCAACAACGACGAGACGGCCTACCTACAGGAGGTTAAAAACCTGGAGAGATGGTGCCAGGAGAACAACCTTCTCCTGAACGTCAGCAAGACTAAGGAGTTGATCGTGGACTTCAGCACAAAGCGGGAGCGGTCATACCAACCGCTAAACATCTGCGGGACTCCAGTGGAAAGAGTGGACAGTTTCCGGTACTTGGGTGTTCACATCACACAGGACCTGTCTTGGTCCTGTCACATCAACACCCTGGTGAAGAAGGCCCGGCAGCGTCTGTACCATCTGAGACGCTTAAGGGACTTTAAACTACCCTCTCAGGTGCTTAAGACTTTTTACACCTGCACCATTGAGAGTGTTCTGTCAGGTAGCATCACTTCCTGGTTTGGGAACAGCACCATGCAGGACAGGCGAGCCCTCCAGAGGGTGGTGCGTTCAGCTGAACGTACCATCCACACCGAGCTCCCTGACCTGCAGGACATCTACAACACGCGGTGCAGGACCAGAGCCAGGAAGATTGTGAAGGACCTTAGCCATCCCAACAATGGACTCTTTTCTCTGTTGCGTTCGGGGAAACGCTTCCGCTCCCTGAAAGCGAACACAGAGAGAATGAGGAGGAGCTTCTTCCCGCAGGCCATTCGGAGTTTAAACCAGGAAACACCCAGGATCTAAAAACTGGCCCACTCTCTCCATCATCACCCTTTTTCCCCTGCACAAATCACACTTTTCGTGCTACGGCACATTATACACTGGAATTGCACAGCACAGTGCACTTTACATTTCATATTTTTTTCATTTTTTTTTTCATATTTTTATATTCTTATTTTTATACCACACCATTCTGCACAAGGACACTTTACACCACACCAGACCGCACATTGACACTTTATGGACAATCAAAAACCATGCCTAACTTGCTTACTGTTGTTTACTGTTTACTGTTTATCTGCACACTGCCATAAGCATTTTTGTGTGTGTGTGTGTGTGTATATATATATATATATATATATATATATATATATATATATATCCTTATTTATCTGCCTTCTTTTCTTGTTATTATACTTTTCCTTTTAAATTTTGTTATTATATTTATAATTTTTATTCTCCTTTTCACCCCATTTTAATCCCTCATGCCGGACCGTCGTTAAAAGCATTTCACTGCATGTCGTACCCTGTATGTATGTGTATGTGACAAATAAAATTTGATTTGATTTGATTTGATGCAGACTCATAATTTGCATCACTCCTCAGAGGCTGTAATCCAGTGGTACATCTTGTATTTACTGGTCTGGAAGTGGAGAACAAACCCTTTCCCGGCCTCCTCACGATGTCTAGCTTTTCTTGAAAATGTATTTTTAAGTATGTCAGAGACCAAATCAATTACTTTTCCTCCGTAGGCATAAAAAAGTCTAACTCGGATGTATTAATGTGTGCAGAGCTACACATGTGTTTTGCCAGTCGAACTTGGCAGTAACAGTTTCCCTCTGACCAACCAATCAGAGGACGGAAAAATGCTGACGCTATTCTGGGCCAGCTAGCTGATGATCTCTCTCATGCTCTGCTCTATTCTTCTCCTCCTCACAGTGATTAAGAGAATCCTGGAGCTCTCTGATGGTCTGGAGCTGTAAGTTGTTATTCTTCTCCATGTCTAGTTCGGCCTTCTTTTTCTCCTTCCACTTATTTCTCTCAAATTCCAAAGTGGCCTTCAGCTAAGCAACATGTTCCTCCTGTTGTTCTCGTTCTCTAATCAAATTATCTCGCTCATGCTCTACACGATTCTTCTCTTCCTCACACTGATCCATTCTAGATTCAGTCGGAATTAATCAGAATGTTATGGGACCCACTCATAGTGGTGGACACACTCTCGATTTGTTGTTAACATTTGGATTAAAAATAAAAAACTTAGTCATAATTCCACAGTCTGAAGCTATTTCAGACCATTATCTCATCTCGTTTAAAATTTGCCTTAGTCATTGCATTTCTACGTCACCACGTTACCGTGTTAAGCGTACTTTCACGTCAGCTACAGCAGCGCTTTATTAATAATCTTCCGATATTACGATATTAGATAGATCTCCGTCAGACCCCGCAGAGCTCGACTGGGCCACTGAACATCTAGAAACAGCGTTACGTTACACTCTAGATGATGTAGCTCCCCTTAAGACCAAAATGATCAGGGAGAAAAAATTAGCACAGTGGTATAATGATCATACGCGCACCTTAAAACAGAACACTCGAAAACTAGAACGTAAATGGTGTCAAACAAAATTAACAGTATTTCAAATAGCATGGAAGGAGAGCCTCCTAAATTATAGAAAATCTCTTAGTGCTGCTAGATCAGCATATTTCTCCACCCTCATAGAAAATAACAAGCATAATCCTAGATTTTTATTCAGCACGGTAGCAAAATTAACAGGGAATAAAAGCACTACACTAACATGCACAACATCAATAGGTAGTAATGATTTCATGAACTTTTTTAATAATACAATTGAAAACATCAGGCAAGAAATCCAGACGGTTAATATGAATCCAAATTATTTTACAAGTAACCCTGTAGACAGCAGTGTCATTATAACGGACAATCAACTACAAAGCTTCACTCCTATTCATGAGAATGACTTAATTTCATTAATCTCCTCATCAAAACCATCAACCTGCATTCTCGATCCCTTGCCTACTAGTTTTTTTAAACAGATAGCTCCAGAGGTAATCAAACCTGTTTCAAAAATAATTAACTCATCCATTAGCACTGGTTATGTACCTAAATCCTTCAAACTGGCAGTTATCCACCCCCTTATTAAGAAACCTGACCTTGACCCATGTCAGTTGTCCAACTACAGACCGATATCAAATCTCCCCTTTATATCCAAAATTTTAGAAAAGGTTGTAGCACAGCAGTTATGCTCACATCTGCTTATGAATAACATTTTTGAAATGTATCAGTCAGGATCCTCATCATAGCACAGAGACGGCGCTAGTTAAGGTGGTAAATGACCTGTTATTGGCCTCTGATCAGGGTTTTGTCTCCTTACTTGTTTTGCTCGACCTTAGTGCAGCTTTTGACACCATTGATCACACTATACTGCTTGCTAGACTTGAGAACGTTGTAGGAATAAAGGGAACAGCTCTCTCTTGGCTCAGGTCTTATTTGACTGATCGCTATCAGTTTGTGGATGTAAATGGTGAGTTCTCCACACTCTATGAGGTAAAGTTTGGTGTTCCTCAAGGATCTGTCTTGGGCCCACTGTTTTTCTTTATATATGCTGCCTCTTGGTGAAATCATTCATAAACATGGGATTCGCTTCCATTGCTATGCTGATGACACACAGCTGTATATTTCAGCAAAGCCAGATGAGAGATCAGCTTAACAATGTTGAGAAGTGTGTAAAGGACATTAGACAGTGGATGCTTGATAACTTTCTTCTGCTCAACTCAGATAAGATGGAAGTACTTTTACTAGGACCACATGCAGCTAGAAATAAACTTTCCGATGACGTAGCATCTCTGGATGGTGTTTCTGTTTCAGCATGTACGGCTGTCAAAGACCTTGGTGTGATTATTGACCCGAGTCTTTCCTTTGAGTCTCACGTGAATAATATCACCAGAATCGCCTTCTTTCACCTTAGAAATATTGCTAAGATTAGAAATATGATGTCATTACATGATGCAGAAAAACTAGTTCATGCTTTTGTTACTTCTAGATTAGACTACTGTAACGCTTTACTGTCTGGATGTGCGAGTAAGTGCATAAATAAGCTTCAGTTAGTCCAGAAAGCAGCAGCAAGGGTCCTCACTAGATCTAGGAAATTCGACCACATCACCCCTGTTTTAATTAGTCTACACTGGCTCCCAATCAAATCTCTCATTGATTATAAAATACTACTACTGACGTATAAAGCACTTAACGGTCTCGCACCGCAGTATCTGAGTGAACTTCTGTACCAGTATGATCCTCCACGCCTACTTAGATCAAAAGGTGCTGGCTATCTGTTGGTTCCTCAAATAATGAAGACTACAGCAGGGGGCCTTCCAATCACTGTTCGGGACTCGGACACAGTCTCAGTGTTCAAGTCGAGGTTGAAAACTTATTTATTTAGTCAAGCCTTTTATCAGTAGATTTCTCTTAGGTAAAGGCACAGATCTGGAGGTCAGCATGGATATAGAGTGTTTGGTGAACTGGTATATTTGTATGCTGTCGTCCCCTCACATTCACACGTTCACTCAGGTTTGTTGACGGTGATGTGGTGGGTCGTCTCTTATCCCAGAGATCCCTCATGTCTGTGTTACCTTCTGGTTCTCCCTTTTAGTTATGCTGCCATAGCGAGTCTTGCCGGAGTCCAAATTGCACAGTGACATTAACTTTCATACACCAATAGTTACACTTAATAATCCATATCCTTCTCTCTCTCTCTCTCTCTCTCTCTCTCTCTCTCTCTTTCGGTCGAGTTAAACATGCTCCTGAGGCTCCAGTGACCACTGTTCCTGCCCTCTCCTCCATGGATCTTCACACTTCTGTGCAGCTCGGGACGGTCTCTCATCAACACCTTGATAATTCCGGAGTAGAACGGGTGCTTTTGAGGACGGATTGGACTGTAGTTGGTGTCGGCGGTCTGCTGCACTGACTCGGGAGTGCAGTTTGCTTCTGATCATCATCACTGTACACCGCAACTTTGCATATATGCTTCAAATGGACATTTGGTGCAACCCAGATGAGGATGGGTTCCCTCTTGAGTCTGGTTCCTCTCAAGGTTTCTTCCTTATGCCATCTCGGGGAGTTTTTCCTTGCCACAGTTGCTCATCAGGGACAAACATACTTACAAAGAACATATTTACATTTAATCACCGCATTATCTGTGTAAAGCTGCTTTGAGACAATGTTCATTGTTAAAAGCGCTATACAAATAAAAATGAATTGAATTGAATTGAATTGAATCTTGAAGGTCGCTGATGGTTTGAAGCTGTAAGATGGTCCTCTCCTGCAGGTCTTGTTTGGCCTTCTTTATTTTTACCTCCCATATATTTCTTTCAATATCAAAAGTGGCCTGCAGCTGATCAAAACGTTCCTCCAGTTGCTCTTGGTGTTTTATCAAATTACCTTTCTCATGCTTTGCAGTCTTCCTCTCTTCTTTACAGAGATTCAGAGAATCCTGGACCTCTCTGATGGTTTGGATCTGTAAGTTGTTCCTCACCCTCATGTCTAGTTGATCCTTCTTGCTTTTCTCCTTCCATTTATTTCTCTCAAATTCCAAATTGGCCTCAATCTGAGCAACACGTTCCAGCAGTTGCTTTTGTTCTCTCGTCCAGCTCTCTCTCTCTCTCTCTCTCTCACATTCTACAGTTTTCTCCAGTTCCTCGTGGATATTCAGGGAAGACTGGAGCTCCATGGTGGTCTGTTCCAAACTGACCTAAAGCTGAGCAACACGTTCCTTCAGTTGTTTTTGTTCTCTTGTCTCGTTTTTGTTCTCACTCTCACATTCTACAGTTTTCTCTAGTTCCTCATGGATTTTCAGGGAAGACTGAAGCTTCATGGTGGTCTGATCCAAAGTGACCTCAAGCTGAGCAACATGTTCCTCCACTTTCTTTTGTTCTCTCATCCAGCTCTCGCTCTCACATTCTACATTTTTCTCCAGTTCCTCATGGATTTTCAGGGAAGACTGGAGCTCCTTGGTGGTCTGTTCCAAAGTTACCTCAAGCTGAGCAACACGTTCCATCAGTTGGTTTTGTTCTCTCGCCCAGCTCTCTCTCTCACATTCTACAGTGTTCTCCAGTTTCTCACGGATTTTCAGGGTAGACTGGAGCTCCATGGTGGTCTGTTTCAAACTGACCTCAAGCTAAGCAACATGTTCCTCCACTTTCTTTTGTTCTCTCGTCCAGCTCTCTCTCTCTCACATTCTACATTTTTCTCCAGTTCCTCATGGATTTTCAGGGAAGACTGGAGCTCCATGGTGGTCTGATCCTAAATAAACTCAAGCTGAGCAACATGTTCCTCCAGTTGTTTTTGTTCTCTCGCCCTGGCTCTGGCTTCTCTCAGTTATGTCCTGTTCCCACTGCTTTCGCTCAGAAGCCAAAGTAGCCTCCAGCTTTTGCACTATCTGTAGCAGAATGGCTTTCTCTTTTTTTCTCTTCTGTTATTTTCTTTATCATCGGATTAGAAAATGCATCAAAGTCTGTTACAACTTTCTTCATGTGTTCCAGCTTCTCCTTTTTTCAGAAAGCTGCTTAGAATTCCTCTTTCTTCTGGTTTGAAAGATTTCTCTAAACCTTCTGAAGAGCCCCATGTTTATGTCTCTTTTACTCACACGCACAAACTTTGGAAATGAGAAACACAGCCACGTTCTGACTTACATAGACGTTGCCCTACTGTGACGTCACACAGATATGCTCCGCCCTCCGGCCGCTCTTTCTCTCTCTCTCTCTCTCTCTCTCTCTCTCTCTCTCTCTCTCTCTCTCTCTCTCTCTCTTACACGCGCACACTCACTATGCGCATGCGCACATTACTGAAAGGAGGCAGAAGTTGGAAAACAGGATTTTTTTTATGGAGTTTAATTTGGGCTTATCAGAAAACCTGTATGTGAGTATTTTAGGCAAAATGCTGTTTATTGTATTTATTATAAAACGATATGCTTCAGATGAGTTTTATAAAGAAAACAAAAACATTTTTAAACCAATTGTTTATTAAATGCATTATTTGCTGAATAAACATCAATGAGACTGGATGATTTGTTTTTATTGTATGTAAAAATATCAATATGAGGATAATTAAACTTAATGAATCGAATGGTTTTCGAATTAATGAAGACTTTACTGAACTAAACAGCACTGAATTCTCCTTTAAACTGTTATTTATATGAAAATAAACCCACTTTCTTGAACCATGTTCGGTTTCAGCCCCACATTTGGGCCTCACAGCTGAAAATTAACTTCCTGAATTTCAGTGGTAAAAGATCCTGACAACAGTGTGCTACATACACAATTTACATATCTTTTAAAAGAAGACACTTTGGGCTTTACATCATCCAAAGATGCTGAAGTTCCTTAGAAAAAAATGTGTACATAAATCATAAAATATTAGTGTTTTTTTTAAATACATAAATACATGAACAATCCAGAATAGTGATGAGTTAAAAGTCACATGTCCAATAAGTTTATATTTCAACTTTGAAGAAAATAAAATAAAAACGAGATTCCTATAAACATTATACTGTGTGCAGTCTTTATCTCCCTCCGTCTGTTTGAGGAAACGCACGATACCCAAATGTACCGAAGAGTTTTACAAACTATTGTCATCATTATAAAAACCACTTCATTGTTTATCAATGATCAAATAATAAACAATCTTAGACATCATATAAGTGATTTATTTGAGCACTTAAAATACCAAAAGAATAATAATTGAGTAGAAAAATTTTATAACACAATAAGCATGAAACTGGTATTTGAACATTAGAAAAACAGTAGAAGAATAAAGTAATGAAAATAAAAGTAGTGGTCAGTGCTGGTGATGCCAAACAGAGAAGCAGTTACACTTTGACTGAAATCACAGCACCACTAAACAAGTCATGCAATATACAAGTGTTTCTGTCCACAAACCCTGCATTGTCTCCTGTCTGAAGCAGGTACCCTGGTAAGTGGTGAGTGTCCTCAGGAGGGGATGGAGGAAATTCAGGAAGCACTAAAACAGTAAGTTCCTCAATGAGTTTTTCTCTGAACTGCTTCTGTGTCATTTGCTTCCGATTCTTTGCACAGGCGAAGGTGTTTATGATGGTGTAGAAGAAGCTCTGGTACCGATTTCTTGTCTTGTGTGAAACTATATAATGGCTGTTTGATATCTACTCCAGTCATGCACCGAAAATTAAATCAAAGTGATCAGATTTTAGAATAAAAAAGGCAGAAATATACTTGAGTTTTATCATATATGAAATATAATCAAGCTGAATTTACATGACTGAATAATTTGTATGAACCTGTTGTAGTCTAGAACACAGTCTGAAAAAGGTACATCCAAGTTTCTCCACTGTCCATTTTAACCTTTCACCATCTGGACCTTCCTTTTATCCTTCCATTCCACAAACAACATTTCCCATATTTTCAGCCAGTGTTGAGGCCTCGAGGAGCTTTTTTTAGAAGCTTGTTGGTGATGGTTTCTTATTTAAGTAATTAAATACTGCACACAACCGTGTTCCCTCATCACTGTATACTATGCAATGTACACGTGACACAATAACAAATGTTGACGTCCTTGTGACACAGTGTGCTGCTCTCGGCCACGTGCTTAAAAGCCGGAAAACCCAGCAGCAGCCCACAGACTAAACACAACCTATAGAGCAGTACATTTGTCTATCACGCAACCAACCGCGATCCATTTCAGAAGAAACACACTAGTGTTACTCTACAAGTGTAAGTTACTCTACAAGTTCATGTTCACGAACCTGATCTTAAGTTTGACTGATTTCATTAATGATCATCGCTAGTTCATCGCTAGTCATGCGTTAGTCACGTGTTCACACAGAACTTCTGGGAAGCACGCTCTAGCTAGCATAGAAGGATCTAGAAGCAGAAGGATCTTCCAGTGTGTAAACGCATCCCATCAGCATTCATAAAGACCAAGCCGGCAAAAACCCAACATCCCTCATGAGCTGAGCTGCGTGCGCCATGCCCCCAAACCACCCCCTCCATAACACCTCACCCCTGCTCATGAAAATGCGTACACAAATATTTATTTTTCTGATTAAGTTACCTTGTGGATAATCTGCAAAAAAAAGAAGAGAAAATACGCTGTAGAAACACTGATCATTTAGCTATTGTGATTAGAAATAAAAATACTTTATTGAAGGATTTTTAATTAAAGCTGTTATCCATTTCTCCAGATTCAGCAAAATCTCTAAAAGTAAAGATTAGAAAAGACCTACAGAAATTGAGAACGCAAGCATAAGCCAGTAGAAGCTTCAGGCCACGAAGACTCTGAAGATGCAGAATACCAAAACTCACAAGTAATTTTTTTTTTTTTTTCCTGTTCAAATTTTACCCCAAAGCTTAGTTGAATTCTCTATTCTGATTGGTTTGAAACATTTATTTTAAAACACATCATTTTGATAGTAACAATGTACACAATGACTTGCATGGAAGGACTAGCACAGTGGTTAAGATGTTGGAATTATGATTAAAAGTTCATGAGTTTAAATCCCATCCCCACTATTTAATTCAATTTCAATTCATTTTTATTTGTATAGCGCTTTTAACAATGAACATTGTCTCAAAGCAGCTTTACACAGATAATGTGGTGATTTAAAAGTAAATATGTTCTTTGTAAGTATGTTTGTCCCTGATGAGCAACTGTGGCAAGGAAAAACTCCCCGAGATGGCATAAGGAAGAAACCTTGAGAGAAACCAGACTCAAGAGGAAACCCATCCTCATCTGGGTTGCACCAAATGTCCATTTGAAGCAGATATAAAATGTTGCGGGGTACAGTGTTGATGATCAGAAGCAAACTGTATTCCTGAGTCAGTGTAGCAGACTGTTGACATTAACTACAGTCCAATCCATCCTCAAAGCGCACGTTCTTACTCCGTAATTTCATGAAACCACCCAAGGCGTTGATGAGAAACTGTCCCAAGCTGCAAAAAGTGGCCTCCAGTGGAAGAGAACACTATCCACAAGGCAGGCCTGTACGAAGTGGGAAGATCCACGGAGGGGAGAGGGGCAGGAACAATAGTCACTGGAGTCTCAGGAGCAAGTTTAACTCGACCGAGAGAGAGAGAGAGAGAGAGAGAGAGAGAGAGAGAGAGAGAGAGAAGAGGATGACAGGAAGAGAAGGATATGGATTATTAAGTCTCCTTATTGTTGTATGAAAGTTAATGTCACTGTGCAGTTTGGACTTCGGCAAAACTCGCTATGGCAGCATAACTAAAAGGGAGAACCAGAAGGTAATACAGACATGAGGGATCTCTGGGATAAGAGACGACCCACCACACCACCATCAACAAACCTGAGTGAACGTGTGAATGTGAGGGGATGACAGCATACAAATATCCCAGTTCACCAAACACTCTATATCCATGTTCCCTTTAGATCTGAGCCTTTACCTAAGAAAAATCTACTGATCAAAGGCTTGACTGAATAAATATGTTTTGAACCTCAACTCGAAAACTGAGACTGTGTCTGAGTCCCGAACACTGGTCGGAAGGCTGTTCCATAACTGTCAAGTCAAGTTTATTTGTATAGCGCTTTTCACAACAGACATTGTCTCAAAGCAGCTTTACACAAATTAACAGTGATGGTGAATGGTGTGAATTTGTCCCTGATGAGCAAGCCGTGGCGACTGTGGCAAGGAAAAACTCCCTTAGATGTTATGAGGAAGAAACCTTGAGAGGAACCAGACTCAAAAGGGGAACCCATCCTCATCTGGGTGACATCAAGAGTTTGATCATAAATCTTTCAACAATACAGAACACTGGACAGTGAGAACTAACATGATTACTGGAGTATAAGATTATAAGTGATGTTCTTTCTGCAGTCTTATACAGTCTATATGGTTAGTAGCTCCGAGTTTTATGAGCTCAGCATTTGTGATCACCACAGATCCAGCATCAGCTTCTCCATGCCAGAGCCTTTAAACACTCCAGGAGGTCCAATGTCAAAACTCCACACATGTAGCGGGATCCAAATGGCACTGGTACATCTCTAGATGGTTCGGGATGTTTGTGAGTTCGGCATCTACTTCTTCAAAGGTCCGTAATCATCACGAGGTGGGAGGTGACTGGAGCTGGCCAAACCTCAGGGTGTCTCAGGATGGGGAGAGAAAGAGAAGCAGTGGAGAGGAATTAGCGTAGCTGCTGTTCATGATATTAACAGCACAAGTTGATAATGTGCATGTGATCAGATGTTCTGGAGCACAAGGTTATGATGTGAGACGTATGTTATGTGTAGGCTTTGCTAAAAAGATATGTTTTTAATCTACACTTAAACTGGGAGAGTGTGTCTGAGCCCCGAACACCGTCAGGAAGACTATTCCAGAGTTTAGGAGCTAAATGTGAAAATGCTCTACCACCTTTAGTGGACTTTGCTATTCTAGGAACTACTAGAAGCCCAGAGTTTTGAGATCTCAGGGAGCGTGGCGGATTGTAGCGTGTTAAAAGACTGGATAGATACATGGGAGCCAAACCATTTAGTGCTTTATAAGTGAGAAGTAATAGTTTGTAGTCTATTCGAAACTTAACAGGAAGCCAATGTAGGGACGATAGGATCGGGGTTATGTGATCATATTTTTTTGACCTTGTAAGAACTCTGGCTGCTGCATTCTGGACTAACTGAAGCTTGTTTATTAATGATGCAGGACATCCACCTAGTAACGCATTACAGTAGTCTATTCTGGACGAGCTTCTCTGCATCGGATATGGACAACATATTTCTTAGCTTAGAAATATTTCTAAGGTGAAAGAAGGCTGTTTTTGTAACTTGATTGATGTGATTTTTGAAAGACAAGTCGCTGTCTAAAATAACACCCAGGTCTTTTACCGTTGAACTAGTGGTTACAGAACATCCGTCTAAATGCAGGTTGAGATGCTGGAGCGTCTGTATACTAGTTTTTGGGCCGATGAGCAAAATCTCAGTCTTATCAGACTTTAAAAGTAGAAAGTTATGGGTCATCCAATCTCTTAGTTCCTTAACACACTCAGTTATCCGGGTTAATTGAGCTGTATCGCCTGGTTTAGATGAAATATATAGCTGAGTATCATCAGCATAACAATGGAAGCTAATTCCATGCCTTCTAATAATATTTCCTAACGGAAGCATGTATATTGTGAAGAGCAGGGGTCCTAGAACTGAACCTTATGCACGCCATAATTTACTTGCATTAGCCTGGATAGCTCTCCATTTAAATCTACGAAATGGTAACGATCAGACAGGTAGGATTTAAACCAGCTTAATGCCTGTCCTTGAATGCCGATGTAATTTTGTAAGCGATCTAGGAGGAGATCATGGTCTATAGTGTCGAATGCAGCACTAAGATCTAGTAAAACCAACAGCGAAATGAAGCCTTGGTCTGAAGCTAAAAACAGGTCATTAGTTATTTTAACTAGAGCAGTTTCTGTGCTATGATGGGGCCTAAAACCTGACTGAAATTCTTTAAAGATATTGTTCTCTTGCAGGTGGGAACATAACTGTGCAGCGACAATCTTTTCTAAAATCTTAGACATAAATGGGAGATTTGAAATTGGTCTGTAATTTGATAACGTGTTTGGATCCAGATTAGGTTTTTAATGAGGGCTTAATAACTGCTAACTTGAGGGATTTAGGACGTGACCTAAAGATAGTGAGGAGTTAATAATATTTAGAAGAGGTTCACCAGTTGTATATAACACTTCCTTCAGTAATTTAGTAGGAATTGGATCTAACTGACATGTTGTCGATTTAGCTTTGGCAATAACATTATACAGCTCTTCCTGTCCTATACATGTAAAATAGTGGAGTTGTGGAGTTGAAGGTAACACTGTCTCAGGAGATGCTGTCAGAGGTTGAACTGCCACAATTGTTTTTCTAATGTTATCTATTTTTTCAGTGAAGAAAATCATAAAGTCCTCACTACTAAACTGTGATGGAACACAATTTTCAGAGCCCTGATTTGTAGTAAGTTTAGCTACAGTACTGAAAAGGAACCTGGGATTGTTTTTGTTGTTTTCTATCAGTTTGCTCAGGTGTTCAGCTCTAGCAGCTTTTAGCGCCCATCTGTAGCTGAGCATACTGTCTTTATACGCGATTCTAAATACCTCCAATTTAGTTTTCCTCCATTTTCTCTCCAGATTACGTGCTGTTCTCTTGAGGGCATGTGTATGACTATTATACCAAGGTGCAGGTGCTTGTTCTCTAACCTTTTTTAACCGGATAGGGGCAACGGTGTCTAATGTGCTAGTGAGGATAAGGTCTATGTTCTTAGTTATCTCATCAAGATTATTAGTAGTTATGGGTTTAGTGAGAAATTGAGATAAATCAGGCAGGTTATTTATGAATCTGTCCTTAGTGGTTGGAACAATAGTCCTACCAAGTCGATAACGTGGTGCAACACGGCTAATCTGCTCTACCGGTAGTGTGTACAGTATGAGGTAATGGTCTGTGATGTCATCACTCTGAGGTAAAATATCTATATCAGTGACGTCTGCTCCGTGGGATATTATTAAGTCTAGTGTGTGGTTAAAGCGATGAGTTGGTCTGGTGACGTTTTGTTTAACCCCAAAAGAGTTTAATAAGTCAACAAATGATAATCCTAGAGCATCGTTTACATCATCTACATGAATATTAAAATCTCCTACAAGCAGCACTTTATCAAAATTGATCAAGAGATCTGATAGAAAACAAGCAAACTCTTGAAGAAAATCAGCGTAGGGCCCTGGGGGTCTGTACACGGTGACCAGAGCGAGTTTTCTATGTATGTCTGAAAGTACAACTTTAAGAACGAGCACTTCAAATGATTTAAAGCTGAATCCTAACATCTGACTAACATTAAGAGAAGCAGTATAAATGGTTCCTACACCCCCCCCACGACCAGTCTGACGGGGCTCATGCTTATAAACATATCCTGACGGTGTCGACTCGTTTAGACCCATATAATCACCTGGTTTAATCCAGGTCTCAGTGAGACAGAGTGCATCGAGATTATTCTCTGTGATCATCTCATTTATAATCAGTGCTTTGGGTGCAAGTGATCTAATGTTTAAAAGACCAAACTTTAAAACTTTTTGGTGTTTGTTTATCTGGCATTTTTCAGTTTTAACTTCAATGAGATTGTTTCTGGATCTTGTGTATTTACTTCTTGGTTTTGCTACACGAGGAATAGATACAGTTTCTATAAACTGGGCTGTGTGTGAACTTGTAACTATTTGGTCTGTTGTATGCGTGTTCTCATTGTCGAAGATTTCCTGATGTCTTACCAGTCAGATGGTGTGAAGTATCCTAGAGATGTTATCTGATAGCACTGCTGCTCCAACTCTGCTGGGGTGCAGGCCATCAGGGCGGAAGAACCTAGGACGCCCCAGAAACAGTTCCAGTTATTAACAAAGAGAAGTTTATGTTCTCGACACCATGACTGTAACCATTCATTTAGAGCTAAAAGTCTACTAAACTTCTCAGCCCCTCGCTGGTAAGTGGGAAGAGGTCCTGACACTATGATCCTTCGTTGTGGGTGATGTGCTGCGTACCGTCTCCACCAGGATCCTGAAATCCTCTTTAATATCTCCGTTTGTCTCAGCCTGGTGTCGTTCGTTCCGGCATGAAGAACAACCGCTCCGAAGTTCTCTTTTAGGATCGCGGGTACCTGCGCAGCGACATCAAGAACACGAGCACCAGGAAAACAGCGAGTGTGCACCTTACCTTTAGCTCCGGTAGCGCGGACATGCCGGACGATGGAATCTCCGAGAATCACAGTGTCGCGTTCCGTCTCGCGGAGAGGCGGCGGTTCTCGGTCGAGATCTCAAGGCCTGTAGTGGTGGCGGGGAGACGCCCTCGACCGGGCTTTGCTTGTCTTTTCCGCCGCTGCCGCATCCAGGGTCCGTGTTGCACCTTTGCCGGAGATGTAGGTGCGCTGGGTCTGGGCAGAGAAACGCGGAGTTGAGGTGCTGGGGCGTTAGGTTCAACCCGGAATTTACCTGGGGCAGTGCGCGTCCGCCCGGGATGTTTCCAGCGCCGCTTTCGCTCTCGCAGCCGGGCATGCTTTTCATGCAGCTCGCGAATCTGTTTCTCCAAAACCTCCATCTCCAAAGCCACCGTTTGCAAATCGAACGAGTCCTCACCTGTGCTCAAAGTCAGACACACAGCCGGCATAGTGCTCATAATCACGAACAGATTTCGGATACACAAATAAGATAAAGTGAGAGAAGATATAGTGGTAGTCGAGTTTAACTGACTACAGGCACAAGTCAGGAAGACAAACAATTAAGGATTATTAAAAGAGAAAAACACAAACAAACGAATATAAACACGAATACAAACACGAATACAAACACGGAACTCGCGGCAAACAAGTCAAACACAGGAAGCTACGTCACCGGCCAACCGGTCAACTGTGGGGCTTTATAAGAGAAAGATCTGCTCCCTGCTGTGGTCTTAATTATTTAAGGAACCGACAGATAGCCAGCACCTTTTGATCTAAGTAGGCATGGAGGATCATACTGGTACAGAAGATCACTCAGATACTGCGGTGCGAGACCGTTTAGTGCTTTATACGTTAGTAGTAGTATTTTATAATCAATGTGAGATTTGATTGGGAGCCAGTGTAGACTGATTAAATCAGGGGTGATGTGGTCATATTTCCGAGATCTAGTGAGGACTCTTGCTGCTGCATTCTGAACTAAATGAAGCTTATTTATGCACTTATTTGCACACCCAGACAGTAAAGTGTTACAGGAGTCTAATCTAGAAGTAACAAAAGCATGAACTCTTTTTTCTGCATCCTGTAACGACATCACATTTGAAATTTTAGCAATATTTCTAAGGTGAAAGAAGGCTATCCTGGTGTTATTATTCACGTGAGCCTCAAAGAAAAGACTAGGGTCAATAATAACACCAAGGTCTTTGACAGCCGTACATGCTGAAACAGAAACACCATTCAGAGATGCTATGTAATTGGAAAGTTTGCTTCTAGCTGCATGTGGTCCTAGTAAAAGTACTTCCGTCTTATCTGAGTTGAGCAGAAGAAAGTTATCAAGCATCCCCTGTCTAATGTCCTTTACACACTTCTCAACATTGTTAAGCTGATCTCTCTCATCTGGCTTTGCTGAAATATACAGCTGTGTGTCATCAGCATAGCAATGGATGCGAATCCCATGTTTATGAATAATTTCACCAAGAGGCAGCATATATAAAGAGAAAAGCAGAGAGCCTAAGACAGGTCCTTGAGGAACACCAAACTTTACCTCAGAGAGTGTGGAGAACTCAATATTTACATCAACAAACTGATAGCGATCAGTCAAATAAGACCTGAGCCAAGAGAGAGCTGTTCCCTTTATTCCAACAACGTTCTCAAGTCCAGCAAGTAGTATAGTGTGATCAATGGTGTCAAAAGCTGCACTAAGGTCGAGCAAAACAAGTAAGGAGACAAAACCCTGATCAGAGGCCAATAACAGGTCATTTACCACCTTAACTAGCGCCGTCTCTGTGCTATGATGAGGCCGAAATCCTGACTGATACATTTCAAAAATTTTATTCATAAGTAGGTGTGAGCATAACTGCTGCGCTACAACCTTTTCTAAAATTTTGGATATAAAGGGGAGATTTGATATTGGCCTGTAGTTGGACAGCTGACATGGGTCAAGGTCAGGTTTCTTAATTAGGGGTGGATAACTGCCAGTTTGAAGGATTTTGGTCCATTACCAGTGCTAATGGAGGAGTTTATTATTTTTAAAACAGGTTCAATTACCTCTGGAGTTATCTGTTTAAAGAAACTTGTAGGCAAGGGATCGAGATTGCAGGTTAATGATTTTGATGAGGAAATTAATGAAATTAAGTCATTCTCATGAATAGGAGTGAAGCTTTGTAGTTGATTGTCTGCTATAATAACACTGCTGTCTACAGGGTTACTTGTAAAATAATTTGGATTTATATTAACCATCTGTGTTTCTTGCCTGATGTTTTCAATTTTATTATAAAAAAAGTTAATGAAATCATTACTACCTAATGATGGTGTGCATGTTAGTGCAGTGCTTTTATTCCCTGTTAATTTTGCTACCATGCTGAATACAAATCTAGGATTATGCTTGTTATTTTCTATAAATGGTGGAGAAATATGCGAATCTAGCAGCACTAAGAGATTTTCTATAATTTAAGAGGCTTTCCTTCCATGCTATTTAAAATACTGTAAATTTTGTTTGTGGGGTCAGATGGAGATCTATCTAATATCGTAATTTCTGGAAGATTATTGATAAAACGCGCTGCTGTAGCTGACGTGAAAGTACGCTTAACACGGTAACGTGGTGAGGTAGAAATACAATGACTGTGGAATTATGACTATGTTTTTTATTTTTTATCCAAATGTTAACAACAAATCGAGAGTGTGTCCACCACTATGAGTGGGTCCTAAAACATTCTGATTAATTCCAACTGAATCTAGAATGGACACAACTGCTGCTCTTTAGGAGTCTTCCTGATGATCAAAATGAATATTAAAGTCACCAATAATTAATGCTTTGTCTAAAGAAGTAACTAAATTTGTGATGAAATCTGCAAATTCTATGAGAAAATGAGAGTAGGGCCCTGGGGGTCTATAAATAATAACTAGTGGAATTGACTGACTGGACCTGCTTTCGGACACTGAATATTTTATGCTGGTGTAAAAATCTTTAAATGTTTTACATTTGTGTTTAGTCTTTTGTGTGATGTTTAGATTATTATTATAAATAGCTGCGACTCCACCTCCTCTGCCATGTAGACGGGGTTGGTGTATGTACCTATACCCAGGAGGACTCGCTTCATTTAATGCTACATATTCATTCGGTTTAATCCACGTTTCTGTCAAACACATTATATTAAACTCCTGGTCGGTAATAATTTCGTTTATAGTAAGCACTTTTGACGTGAGAGATCTAATATTCAGCAATCCTATCTTTAAATCAGAGGTGCTGGCTGTACATTCAGTCCTATTTAATTTAATGTTAATCAGGTTACCAAAACAGACTTTCTGAGAATTCCTATATTTTGGTTTCGCTCGGGGGACAGACACAGTCTCAATTTGGTGGATCCTGAGTGACGACTCTGTGCAGCTAGCAGACAGGCAGTTTAGCCTGTCTGTCTGCTCCCTGGCCTTGGCTCTAGACAGTCACTTGTTAACCCTCTGGAGTCTGATTCGCCGCCGGCGCCCAAACGTGCTTTTTTTTTTCAGATGCCAGCAAAAAGAGCTTAAACTGCTCTGTCATATTTGATCAAACATGTCAAAGTAATACATCATTTAAATCTGTAAAAGGTCTACTTTCATTTGTGTATGCTCACTATATAAACAAAACGTTGTATTTTTTTTTTTAATGAATAAAATAGTCAGGGTGCGCCATCTGTCGCCTTTGTCTGCGTGATCTTCGTTTAGAAACACGTCATCAAAAAGCGCTGAACCTCGGGCCAATAGCTGACACACGGAAATAAAAAATATATCTTTAGACTATAAATCATGTAAAAGTAGAGGCACAGATTTTCCACTGCAGGTCATTATCTGATAATAAGCTGCGACCGGACACGCCCACCCACTATTCACAGGTAAAACAGTTCACACGTTGAGTCACACACACACACACACACACACACACACACACGCCCCCCCGGACAGTGGCAATGCCAGAGAATTTACCTTTTCATCCGAAGAAGATTGTGATTCCGATGAGGAGCGTTTGCATTTTGAAGAGCGAGGACTTTCCAGCACGTTGCTACGATGAGTAAGTTATTTAGTCTTACATTCTGATCATATAAAACTAATATTGTTTGTAGACATCTCTGTCTAGCTTTTGTCAGCATTGCCTTTTAACGTTACAACAAAAATCCGCCAATATCCGCTCAATTGTAACATTAACTGTTTGTAATTGTATGCCTTAAATATTGTTGACGTTATATAAAGTTATATTTTAGCCTCAGTTCAGTTTTGGTTAGTGTCACTGATCATCCTGAAAGGCTGTTATGTATTGTTAGCTAGCAGAGATGTTCCGGAATGCTGAGGTGTAAATGCTATATGTACAATGCATGCTAACAAATATATATTGTTCAAGTGTATTCATCAAAAATACTGAAAAATATATTGTTTGGTTATTTTTAGGAATGTGGCTGCATCAACCCCTGCCTTCACTGGAAACTCACACCAGGCCAAGCAGGTTTCGCTCCATTTTGAGTTCGACCGAGAATCATCCTGAGTAAGTACATATTTTGTATTTTCTTAAATTATATTTAGTTTGAATCATTATTGCATTGTATGACATGCAAACAACTTTATCAATGACAATATTATTTGCCCAGCTGTAAATGGTGATGGTGTAAATGTCTGAGATGCATTATGGTCTTGGCCTATCAACAAACATTTATCTGTCCTATTGCGGATCAACAAATAGGCCTATAGGCTATACAATGCATTCTAACAAATATATATTGTTCAAGTTTATTCATCATCCTAAAATATATTGTTTGGTTATTTTTAGGAATGTGGCTGCATCACCCTTGCCTTCACCGAAAACTCACACCAGGCCACGCAGGCGTCGCTCCATTTTGAGTTATACATGTAAGTACATATTTTATATTTTCTTAAATTTTATTTAGTTTGAATCATTATTGCATTGTATGACATATCCAAACAACTTTACCAATGACACAATTAGTAATGTTCGTGTGTGTGTGTGTGTGTGTGTGTGTGTGTGTTTCATAAACAGATGTGATCAAGCACCTGCTCCAAAAAGGGCAAAGGCAGCACACACAGTCCACCATGTCATGGAAGGATCAGACAGATAACGACACAGTTCCACAGACTCTGCGATTCCTGCCCGCACATGAACCTGGACCTCAACTGAGGTCTTCTGACTCTCATTCTCGATTTAGTCTATTTAAAATATTTTTCTCGGAGAGTGTTGTGTCAACTCTGTGCCACAACACAAATGCTCAAGCTGCCAAGTCAATAGCCAAGGGACGCAAATACAAATGGAGAGATGTAACCATGAGTGAGATGTATCACTACATTGGGCTCTTATTTTACATGGCAATGGTAAAGTTGCCCTCCATCATAGACTACTGGCGACCAGTGTTGGGAGTAACACGTTACAAGTAACGTGCGTTACGTAATAATATTACTTTTCTGGAGTAACGAGTAAAGTAGGGCGTTACTTTATAAATTTACACATTAATATCTGAGTTACTTTTTTAAAAAAGTAATGCGAGTTACTTTTCAGTTAAATCATTTTGCATAAAAAAATTAAAGAATTAAAATGAACATAGTCACGTAGAATCGCGCACTCATACGTGCGAGCAGCAGTTACAGAAGCTGGTCAGAAGCGGAGATGGCAAACCAGAGCATTACATTACTGTGATGGAAGTATTCTTATTATTTTGAAATAGTGGAGGAAAAGGAGAAAGGAATAATGGTTAAGTGTAGATTATGTGTTGGTGAAAAGCTCTTGTCAACTGCAACAAATACCACTTAAAAAAAAAAAAACATCTGCAAGCAAAGCACAGCACTACAGGTGTGTGTGTGTGTGTGTGTGTGTGTGTGTGTGTGTGTGTGTATAATGTTGAATATATGCAACATTATGCAACGTTGAATATATGGAAATGGAGACAGAAATATAGAAAACTTTTGCCGACTTTCCACCTCTGCAGCTCTATGGACTGCTCAGAAAAAAAGTTATCCGTGGGAGACACATGTACGATGCCATCACAGCGGAGCGAGAGAGCAAATTCACAGCTTATTTGCTCTTTGTGGGAAGATAAACTGCCACGGTCACTGATAATAGCGCGAACTTTGTAAAAGCGTTCAGAATGTTTCAAGCTGATGATGAAGCAGAGAATGATGTAGACGAGGACGAGGTCATATTTACGGAATTGCACGAAGTTTTGTAAGATGACAGCGAAGGTATGTTCTCCTCCACATCACCGTGTGCAGCCCACATGTCTTTTGCCCTAATATAACTTATTTCTTAATGGCAATTATCTATATTACACCTGTTACACCTGTAAGGCGTGAAAGGGATACAAGTAACGCGAATGTAACGCAAAAGTAATATAACGCGTTACTTTCCATAAAAAGTAACTAAGTAACGTAATTAGTTACTTTTTTGGGGAGTAACTCAATATTGTAATGCGTTACTTTAAAAAGTAACGTTGCCCAACACTGCTGGCGACAGAGCAGTATTTTCACAGTTCCCTATTCAGCAACAATTATGTCAAGGGACAGATACAGGACAATTTCGTGGAATGTACACGAGTCACCCAGATGCAGACAAAGAAAACGACAGAAAGAGGGGCACATCTGAACATGACCGTCTGTTCAGAGTGAAACCGCTTATGGACACAATCCGTAAGACATGCAAAGCAATTTATTATCCTAGAAGACATTCAGCCGTGGATGAGAGGATAGTAGCATGCAAAGCTAACACTGGGAGGACACAGTACATGAAAGCCAAGCTAACTAAGTGGGGGTTCACGTTGTTTGTTCTTGCCGATTCCTCAAATGGATACACTATTATTATTTAATGAATAGTATTGTAGCCCTACAGGCTAGGATTTGCGGAACCCTACTGTAGTGTATTGTTATTGTTTTTGTTGTTTGTTCTTGCGGATTCCTCAAATGGATACACTATTATTATGTAATGCATAGTATTGTAGCCCTACAGGCTAGGATTTGCGGAACCCTACTGTAGTGTATTGTTATTGTTTTTGTTGCACTCTTTATTTTTTATAAATACTGTACTGTATTGTTTTATTTTTACACAATTCCCTTTTTCATGCGGTCCTTGCTAATGTGTATTTTAAATAAAACACAAAGGAAACGCATTCCTTCTTGTAGTACTGTACTTCTCACTCAGATCCTGGCTCAGTGATCCACAGCTCATTATGTAATCGACAGCTCATTATGCGACCCATTGTCTACAAAGCTGTCAGTCACAGCATGTCGACGCCTCTTCGCATATGGCCTTTCAAAGTAAAAAGTGTCTTTTAAATTATAAATCAAAGTATTGTTTAATGTGAATGAGCAGGCAGGATGATTTTCACATGATTAAAAAAAATAAAACCTACAATAGAAGATCTGTTTTTAAAAATTCTTGGGAAAACATGTTTACTATAGGTTTTGTGGCCTTATATCAGTTAGGTTTTTTTTTGCTTTTCCAAAAACCACGCATAAACCTTATTTTGTCAAAAATACAAACACACACATAAGTTGTTTACATATTATGGTAGCCCAGTTTGTGCTGAATACAGTGTAATAAGTGTCGGATCTCAGAATCCCCTCTGAGACCAAACACCTCAGGAGTGCTCCAAATTTCCCTTATTACCAATTAGTTTTCCACAAAACTCAGTTAGGACTCCCAATAAAAGGCCCAGAGGCTTGGATGAGAAGGACAGCAAATACAAGTTTATTTCTTTTCTCTGCAGAGAAGATCAATCACCAAACAGAAACCTCTTCACAGAATAATAGATGCTTGCAAGCGCTTCAAAAAGAAAAGTCCCAAAAACCCCAATGGGTAAAATCACCTAAGGTGATTTCCACCAAAAAGACTTAGGTAGTTTCCAAAAAGTAGAGCTCACCAAAGAATGAAAGTAACAACTAAAATCCTGTGATAGAAGTCTTCAGACTGGTCTTGAAGTTGCTCCTGTTGTAGCACGAACTGCACACCAACGAACAAGTGCCTAGACTGCTGAGCTCGTCTCTTATTTATGTGCAGGCGCCTTTAGGCGCCTCCTTCCTTGATTTACATGATTTTGGGTCAAATCCCATTATGTCCCTACTGCTCGGTTTTTAGGCCCTTCCCACTAATTACTAGTCATCACGTGGTTTGTTTCAAATCCCATTATTTCTGGTTCTTCCTGGTTCTTCCCTTTCCTGTCGTCATTTCCCCCACGTGATTTCTCTTACTTATTTCCCATTATTTCCGGGCCTTTTGAGGGCTTTATTTTTTAAAACTCACTTTGTCTCCCTCATTCTGGTCTCAGCTTTCGTTGTAGCCACTTCATTTTGGTTTTGCTCTTCAACTCACTTGGATTATTTCTTATTTTCTTCTTCCTCGAGTATGCGTAAGTCTCTTCTCATTTTATTCTTATTTCTATGGTTATATATTTCCTTAAACCTTCCATCCTTATGCTCCTATGCACTCTTTGCTAATATTATGATTATACTTGATTATACTGCTGTTTTTGTCCTTCATGCTTGGCTGTGCGCTAGTTCAACACCTACTGTGTTGTACTGGTTCCTTCCTACTTATTTGCCACCAGGCTGTCCAGTGACCCTTGCCCTGTGCTCTCTTTCTTGTGTTGTAACTCGTTATAAGGTTACCAAGGGCAAACCTTACGTTGGAAGCCCCTACCCTAGGGTCCCTTCTATTTCCTACCGCCACTTCCAGATTGGTCGCCTGCTTGATGATCTGGGCAATTATTTGGTCAATCCTATTGATGACCCTGTTCGTCCTGATACTTCCTCTGCTTCTCCCACTTCTCCTTCTACCATGGATGTGGGCACTCAGACTGACCCTGTGGTGATTCTTCCTGCTGGTTCTACTCATGACGATTCTGACACTGATACTGCACCTGACACTCCACCTCGTCCTCCAACTCCTTAATCATCTGGCTCTCCATCCTATTCTCCTACGTCTCCTCGCAGTCCTTCCCCTGCGCCTTCTTCACCTGCCAGTGTCATCATGATTGAGCCTGACCAAGTACCTTCTGTTGACCTTCCCTTTGAAACTCCTTTTCCTTACAGGTTTCTTGAGCCTTCTGGCTCTTATCTCCCTATCTGTGAGTGTTTCCCTCTGAGTGCCTGTACCCACATAAGCTTTTCTGGGTCTAATGAATAAACATGGTGGTCTTTTCTAACTGGTCTCCTGTTGTGGTTATTTTAAGCAAGCTGAATAAGCTAGTTTAAGCTAGGTTTAAGGTCTTGACCTGATAAGCAGGCAAGCTAATCAAATCTTATACTCTAAAGGTGATTGAACATTAATTATTCATTACTTCAGGTACATAGAATAATTATACATTGATTAACAGATATATGCTGACTGTTATGATGTCAATCACAAAATTCCACATAAGTCTTTTGTCACCCTCAGACTCCAGAGGGTTAACTAGTGCTGTTCGGAAACTATGACCTATACTACAAGAAATGAGAGCAGCACCTTCCCGAGTGGGATGGATACCATTCTGCCCTAACAGGCTAGCCTTGCCCTCAAAAACGCTCCAATTATTAATGAAGCCCACATTGTTTTTTGAGCACCACTCGAACATCCAGCAGTTTAGCGACCATAATCGCATTGGGATGGGGCCAGAGAATGTTGCTGCATCAGACATTGCCTTCGCTAATTTACACACCTCTATAATATTACTCTTAGTAACCTCTGACTGTCGAAGGCGTATATCATTAGCTCCTGTGTGAAAAACTATCTTAGAGAACCTGTGCTTTCCTAAGAATCTAAGCTGACCTGCTATGTCCGGCACCCTGGCTCCCAGTATACACATAACCTGTGCTGCTGGTGCCCCTAAAGGTGTAGCTAATTTCACGTGCCTCAGAATGGAGTCTCCTAAAACCAGAGCTCTTTCAGGTTTCTCAGCGGGTGCTTCACAGAGGAGAGCAAATCTGTTGGACACGTGAAGCGGAGAGGAATGGTGCTCCCGTGGGCAAGCCTTAGCGTTAGCTTTGGCTTTGTGAGTATGCCGCTGAGTCGTCACCCATTCGCCCCGCTGCGAGGGCTCTAATGCCGGAGTCGGGGGAATATTAAGCCTCTGGAGTCTGAGGGTGTTTTTGGCCCCTTGAGAGATTTTGACATGCTCTTACATTTGGTTCTTTTTAGTTGCTTTTAAAATATATTATTGACAAAAGACTTATTACACTGTATTCAGCACAAACTGGGCTACCATAATATGTAAACAACTTATATGTGTGTGTTTGTATTTTTGACAAAATAAGGTTTATGCGTGGTTTTTGAAAAAGCAAAAAAAAAACCTCACTGATATAAGCCACAAAACCTATAGTAAACATGTTTTCCCAAGACTTTTTGAGAACAGAGCTTCTAAATGTAGGGGTTTTTTTTTTTAATCATGTGAAAATCATCCTGCCTGCTCATTCACATTAAACAATACTTTGAATAAAATTTTAAGACACTTTTTACTTTGAAAGGCCATATGCGAAGAGGCGTCGACATGCTGTGACTGACAGCTTCGTAGACAATGGGTCGCATAATGAGCTCTCGATTACATAATGAGCTGTGGATCACTGAGCCAGGATCTGAGTGAGAAGTACAGTACAACAATAAGGAAAATGCGTTTCCTTTGTGGTTTATTTAAAATACACATTAGCAAGGACAGCATTAAAAAGGGAATTGTGTAACAATAAAACAATACAGTACAGTATGTATAAAAAATAAAGAGTGCAACAAAAACTAACACAATACACTACAGTAGGATTCCGCAAATCCTAGCCTGTAGGGCTACAATACTATTCATTAAAAAATAAGTGTATCCATTTGAGGAATCGGCAAGAACAAACAACGTGAACCCCCACTTAGTTGGCTTGGCTTTCATGTACTGTGTCCTCCCAGTGTTAGCTTTGCATGCTACCATCCTCTCATCCACGGCTAAATGTCTTCTAGGATGATAAATTGCTTTGCATGTTTTACGGATTGTGTCCATAAGCGGTTTCACTCTGAACAGACAGTCATGTTCAGATGTGCCCCCCTTTCTGTCATTTTCTTTGTCTGCATCTGGGTGACTCATGTGTACATTCCACGAAATTGTCCTGTATCTGTCCCTTGACATAATTGTTGCTGAAAAGGGAACTGTGAAAATACTGCTCTGTCTCCAGTAGTCTATGATGGAGGGCAACTTTACCATTGCCATGTAAAATAAGAGCCCAATGTAGTAATACATCTCACTTACAGTTACATCTCTCCATTTGTATTTGTGTCCCTTGGCTATTGACTTGGCAGCTTGAGCATTTGTGTTGTGGCACAGAGTTGACACAACACTGTCGGGGAAAAACATTTTAAATAGACTACATGGAGAATGAGAGTCAGAAGACCTCAGTTGAGGTCCAGGTTCACGTGCGGGCAGGTATCGCAGAGTCCGTGGAACTGTGTCGTTACCTGTCTGATCCTTCCATGACTGTGTGTGCTGCCTTTGCCCTTTTTGGAGCAGGTGCTTGATCACATCTGTTTATGAAACACACACACACACACACACACACACACACACACACACACTAATTGTGTAATTGGTAAAGTTGTTTGCATATGTCATACAATGCAATAATGATTCAAACTAAATATAATTTAAGAAAATATAAAATATGTACTTACTCAGGATGAGTCTCGGTGGATAATCTGTGCCTCTACTTGGTTTCACATGATTTATATTCATTGGAAAAACATGTTTTTTATTTCACCGATTTATTCTAAAACTACACACTTTAAGCTGTCTAAAGATCTATTTTTTATTTCCGTGTGTCAGCTTTTGGCCGAGTTTTAGCGCTTTTTGATGACGTGTTTCTAAACGAAGTTTACGCAGACAAAGGTGACAGACTGCGCACCCTGACTATTTTATTCATTAAAAAAAAATACAACGTTTTGTTTATATAGTGAGCATACACAAATGAAAGTAGACCCTTTACAGATTTAAATGATGTATTACTTTTACATCTTTGTTCAAATATGACCGAGCATTTTCAGCTCTTTTTGCTGGCATCTGAAAAAAAAGCCCGTTTGGGCGCCGGCGGCAATTCAGACTCCAGAGGGTTAACTTCACCTAGGGCATTCAGACTTTTCCCTGCAGAACCTGGACTCCTCTCGCACTCACTTCTTCTTTCTAGACTCTGGATGCGCTCCTCTAATGCTAAGATTTTCTCCGTCAAAGAGCAAACTAACTTCCACTTCTCACAGATAAAACAGAGAAAGACAGAGAAAGACCGACTAAACATGTCGCACTTCACACACTGAATGAACTGGATGTTCGCCATAGCAGAAAAATTATGTACCTTAATGTGATTACTGTAGTGTGTGTTCGTAGTTCTGGTGGGAATGTCCTCCGCTCACTGCTTTTAAACCCTCAAACAGGGAAAAAATGCTCGCCCGAAAGCAAAAATAGACGAGACGGAGCCAACGGAAAGTAAAGGATGCAGGAAATCAAAACGATATTTTGATATTTTAAAGCGATGAAAGAGAGAAAAAATGAACTGTTAAAAATGTAAAACGCCGATACAAACAAAATTCCCGGCAAACAGTTCAACAACAGGAAACAGGAGCTAAGCTGCCATCTTGGGCCCTCAACTGCTCAGTTGTATGAATGAGATATTCGTTGCTCTAGATAAGGAATTTTATATATATATATATATATATATATATGAGATACAGATTTATATAAACATGTGCTAAACCTATTTGTACATTTCCCTCAAATGATCAGATTGAAAGCATAAATCAAACACGCAGCTTTGTTTTATTGTTTATTTTATTGTACATGTTTTATTTTATATTTATACATGCCCAAACCCCACAGCAAAGAGAACTGGATCAGCCATGTCACCACCCAGGAAAGCTCAAAAGCCTCGACTTGATGCTGCTTCACCTGATCCTACAAAAACAAGACACACAACACAATCTCTCATCTAAAGTGCATTAGAAACACTACTAACTCGTGTTCTGATGTTTTACCTACAGACAGGATTCATGCACTTCTCACAGGAAGAAGAGAACTTTCTGTTTTGAGAGATGAAGAGAAAGCAGTCATTTCTGAGTTTTGTGTAAATGAGGTCAGTTCTTATCTTCTGTTTTATTTAGTGTGCATGCAATTTAAACACTTTATTTTTTAGCTGTGGATTTATATTTTCTATTTTTTTTAAGTTGATCCATAATTCACTGGTCCTGGCAAATTTTGACTCTAGGTTTTGGTTTATACAATATCTAGTAGTTTTCCTAGTCTAGTTGTATATATCAAATAATATTTTTTTCCTGTCTTTTTTAGTCCCTAGCAGAGACGTTTTTGTCTGTGATTTTGGAGAAGATCAAGGTGGAGAGAGGGTTTATGGGACTTGATCTCCTGCAGTCTCTCTGTAGGGTTTATGTAGGCGTGTCAACAGAGAGGAGACTCTCACAAAGCACATGCTCTCGCCTACAGACTCCTTAAAGAAGGTGACATTATACTGATATTTCATTACTTATCTACTACAAATGACCTAGACACTTATACAGAGAAGTAAATTGTGTGATCTAACAACAAACAAAAAACAAATCTACACTTGGGAATTTTATCCACTCTTCTTTGCAAAAAAGTTCCTTTAAATTGCAAGGTGCTCTCCTGTGTACAGCTCGAATTGAGGTCTGGGCTCTGGTTGGAACATTTGGAACTTTGATTATCCTTTCCTGAAGCCATGTCTTTGTTTAATTTGATGTGTGCTTTGGGGCATTGACATGTTGAAATTGAAATTCCTCAGCTTTCTTTCAGCGTTTTGACCAGCAGCCCCAAAGCATTATGTTAAACCCACTATGCTTCACTGTCAGTATGGTGTTTTCCCACATGGTTTTGGTTACTGACTGAATCACTGGCTTGCATATTTATATTATTTATGTTGTTATTTCCATCCTATATTAAAAAAACCCTGCAATTTCATAAGGGTGTGTTGACCTTTTCTATCCAATGTATTTCTTTTTATACAGTGTATTTATGTCCTATTGTTTTGCAGACTTTTTTGAAGCCCCCAAAGTGATTATGGTCATGGTGACAGCATGGCCAAGTATTTTGTCCCATGAAAGTTCTTTATGCCAATCAATTCCCATAGTGAGCAACCTGAAAGCAAAGGGAAAGATATTTTACTTGCTCAGCAACTATCTGTGCTGGGATGAGGTAAGTTGTTGATCTTTAGTGTTCCTCTCAGTGTCAATGTTTAATACTGGCAGGCCAGAACTGTCAAGCATCTTTTTTCAACTAGACTTTTTATGTATTTTACTGCCTTCTTAATCTACTTTTAATTTCCAAGTATCAGTGTAATCTAGTGGGACAACACAACACACGGTTCCCCAGCCGTCATCAAATGCATTACGCAAATCGACTTCCTTTGTCGTCAGACTAAGCCACAATTATCACAATGGTGATTTATCCCTAAAACTTTGTACATTAATAAATCCGAGGTTTCACTGTATAGATATTTTTAGATAAATAAAATGTTTATGGGGCGCTATCGAGCTTATCATGGAGTAGGACGTGGTGTTAGGGGGCTCCGGTGGATTATGTTGTAATTGTTATTATTTCAAGCTTTTCGCTTTTATTTTTGCTCTCAATCCCTTGGTTTACCCTTCTTGTTTGTGTATTTGAATCTAGAGGTAATTATGATGTCTGTTAAAACTTCTAAGACCCGTAGCACGACTCAGTCGCAACTGCGGCCTGGTGCAACAGTTGCGCCTCGCCTTCTCGTGATTCACCCCATGTAAAGGGCCCATTGTTTCACAGGCAGCTTCTAAGGCTGATATTGACTCATTAAAGTCAGAGCTGCTGTCCTCTCTGAGGTCTGAAATCATCGAGGTATTTAAGGCCGAACTACGTGCATTGGAACGTACATTGGGAAATGATTTGCTGACAATAAAGTCGGAGCTGCAGGCGGTGAAAGCGCAGCTGTCCAGCAATAAAGCTGAGAATGAGGCTGCGGTGCGGGAACTAAAGGGCACCGTGGCTGAAATGGAGCGCTCACTTTCTGTTTGCACCGATGATATCGCTGTAATGCAACGTGACATACACCGTCTTACTGCTGAGTACAATAAGCTGGAGACCAAATGTGAAGATCTGGAAGCTAGATCGCGGCGCAATAATGTCCGGATAATCGGTGTTCCTGAGGGACCCAATAGCTCCACTACCGCAGTGTTGCCGTGCTGCTGAAGGAGGCACTGAGTCTGGAGAAGGAGCCGGTTCTGGACAGGTCACATCGCACTTTACAGCCCGTGCAAAACCTGGTGAACGACCACGAGCCATTGTGGCCAGATTTCACTATCACGGCGAATGTCTGGATGTCTTGCGGCGTGCCAAAGAACTGCAGCGAATTCAGTTTAAGGGTCTGAACATTTCTATTTTTCCAGTTGATCCATAATTCACTGGTCCTGGCAAATTTTGACTCTAGGTTTTGGTTTATACAATATCTAGTAGTTTTCCTAGTCTAGTTGTATATATCAAATAATATTTTTTTCCTGTCTTTTTTAGTCCCTAGCAGAGACGTTTTTGTCTGTGATTTTGGAGAAGATCAAGGTGGAGAGAGGGTTTATGGGACTTGATCTCCTGCAGTCTCTCTGTAGGGTTTATGTAGGCGTGTCAACAGAGAGGAGACTCTCACAAAGCACATGCTCTCGCCTACAGACTCCTTAAAGAAGGTGACATTATACTGATATTTCATTACTTATCTACTACAAATGACCTAGACACTTATACAGAGAAGTAAATTGTGTGATCTAACAACAAACAAAAAACAAATCTACACTTGGGAATTTTATCCCACTCTTCTTTGCAAAAAAAAAAGTTCCTTTAAATTGCAAGGTGCTCTCCTGTGTACAGCTCGAATTGAGGTCTGGGCTCTGGTTGGAACATTTGGAACTTTGATTATCCTTTCCTGAAGCCATGTCTTTGTTTAATTTGATGTGTGCTTTGGGGCATTGACATGTTGAAATTGAAATTCCTCAGCTTTCTTTCAGCGTTTTGACCAGCAGCCCCAAAGCATTATGTTAAACCCACTATGCTTCACTGTCAGTATGGTGTTTTCCCACATGGTTTTGGTTACTGACTGAATCACTGGCTTGCATATTTATATTATTTATGTTGTTATTTCCATCCTATATTAAAAAAAACCTGCAATTTCATAAGGGTGTGTTGACCTTTTCTATCCAATGTATTTCTTTTTATACAGTGTATTTATGTCCTATTGTTTTGCAGACTTTTTTGAAGCCCCCAAAGTGATTATGGTCATGGTGACAGCATGGCCAAGTATTTTGTCCCATGAAAGTTCTTTATGCCAATCAATTCCATAGTGAGCAACCTGAAAGCAAAGGAAAGATATTTTACTTGCTCAGCAACTATCTGTGCTGGGATGAGGTAAGTTGTTGATCTTTAGTGTTCCTCTCAGTGTCAATGTTTAATACTGGCAGGCCAGAACTGTCAAGCATCTTTTTTCAACTAGACTTTTTATGTATTTTACTGCCTTCTTAATCTACTTTTAATTTCCAAGTATCAGTGTAATCTAGTGGGACAACACAACACACGGTTCCCCAGCCGTCATCAAATGCATTACGCAAATCGACTTCCTTTGTCGTCAGACTAAGCCACAATTATCACAATGGTGATTTATCCCTAAAACTTTGTACATTAATAAATCCGAGGTTTCACTGTATAGATATTTTTAGATAAATAAAATGTTTATGGGGCGCTATCGAGCTTATCATGGAGTAGGACGTGGTGTTAGGGGGCTCCGGTGGATTATGTTGTAATTGTTATTATTTCAAGCTTTTCGCTTTTATTTTTGCTCTCAATCCCTTGGTTTACCCTTCTTGTTTGTGTATTTGAATCTAGAGGTAATTATGATGTCTGTTAAAACTTCTAAGACCCGTAGCACGACTCAGTCGCAACTGCGGCCTGGTGCAACAGTTGCGGCCTCGCCTTCTCGTGATTCACCCCCATGTAAAGGGCCCATTGTTTCACAGGCAGCTTCTAAGGCTGATATTGACTCATTAAAGTCAGAGCTGCTGTCCTCTCTGAGGTCTGAAATCATCGAGGTATTTAAGGCCGAACTACGTGCATTGGAACGTACATTGGGAAATGATTTGCTGACAATAAAGCCGGAGCTGCAGGCGGTGAAAGCGCAGCTGTCCAGCAATAAAGCTGAGAATGAGGCTGCGGTGCGGGAACTAAAGGGCACCGTGGCTGAAATGGAGCGCTCACTTTCTGTTTGCACCGATGATATCGCTGTAATGCAACGTGACATACACCGTCTTACTGCTGAGTACAATAAGCTGGAGACCAAATGTGAAGATCTGGAAGCTAGATCGCGGCGCAATAATGTCCGGATAATCGGTGTTCCTGAGGGACCCAATAGCTCCACTACCGCGAGTGTTGCCGTGCTGCTGAAGGAGGCACTGAGTCTGGAGAAGGAGCCGGTTCTGGACAGGTCACATCGCACTTTACAGCCCGTACCAAAACCTGGTGAACGACCACGAGCCATTGTGGCCAGATTTCACTATCACGGCGAATGTCTGGATGTCTTGCGGCTGCCAAAGAACTGCAGCGAATTCAGTTTAAGGGTCTGAACATTTAAAATTTTCCAGACCATACGGTAAAAAACGCAAAAGCACAGGCTGCCTTTAACGAGGTGCGGCGGCAGCTCCGATGGCATTGAAGGTGTGCGGTACAGGTTATTTTATCCAGCGCGGCTACGTATCACACACAATGGTGTTGGGAATGATTTTCTTTGACCTGACGAGGCCAGCGAGTATATGTGTTTTTTTTAAGTGTTATTTTTACGGAAATCAAAGTGTAAGTGATCCTGAAAACTTAATGTTTGTTTCATGAACGCTTGGTCGATTTATGTTGGCAACTTATTTTCCTCTAGAAACTTTGTTTATATGTTTATGTAGACCGGGAATAGGCAGCAGTGAACTAGATATGGTTGCGCGTAATTTATGTTGTGTTTAATCTGCTGGAGCCTCTCTTTGCTTAGGATGGGCTTGTTCTCCGTGTCGTTAGCACATTTATTTGTGTGGGCGGCAATAGGTTTCTATTTAGATAGTTCATGTTGCTGTCCCCTGGGGTTATTGTTAGGATGGGGACTCTACTTGTGTGTTGGGTATGTGTTTGTGTTTGAGTGTCTGATGCTCGCGCACTGGGTCGGGGGGTTGGGGATCCCCCTGGCTTCACAGGTCCTGTTTTCTTTTTTTTTGTGTAGTTGTTTTTGGATGAATGGCTGACAATAATACAGACTCACGTTTAGCTGGCAGTGGTGCACCTGTCCGGTTGCTTAGCTGGAATATTAGGGGTATGGGTAATCCTATTAAACGGTCTAGGGTTTTTACCCACCTGAAACGCCTACGCGCCGACTTAGTATTTTAACAGGAAACACACCTCAGAGTCAGAGATCATCATAGGCTTCACCGTCCTTGGGTGGGTCAAACTTTCCACTCCAATTTCAATTCTAAGGCACGAGGGGTGGCCATCCTAGTAAAGAGAAGCATACAGTTTTTACCTACCCATACAATTGCAGATAGGAATGGCAGATATGTCATTGTAGCTGGTACAATGATGCAGACCAAGGTTCTGCTGGTTAATATTTACGCTCCAAACTTTGATGATCCTGATTTTGCGAATAGGTTACTTGGCAGTCTTCCCTTTATAAATACCTATTTGATAATTTTTGGTGGTGATTTGAATTGTGTTTTGAACCCTGTTTTGGATCGTTCTAGTTCTCGTGCTGTATCCCAATCTGCAATGTCTAAATCGTTCTCCGATTTCGTGTCACAAAACGGCTTAGTAGACCCATGGAGATGTCGCAATCCCGGGATAAAAAAAATTCTAATTTTTCTCCCCGGTGCTTTATTCATATTCCAGAATTGATTATTTTTTTATTGATAGCCGTCTTAATCGCTCCGTTGTATCTACAGATTATTTGGGCATTGTGATCTCTGATCATGCTCCTCTAGCGTTGGATAGCCAATTCTCAACCCATAGACCTACACAATCTTCCTGGCGGTTTAATTCGCATCTTCTAGCAGACAAGGATTTCTGTGCGTCTATTTCTAAAGCTATTGAAGAATTCTTGTTGTTTAATCGTCTTTACTCCATGCTTATTATTATGGGAGACTCTGAAAGCCTATCTCAGGGGGCAAATCATTTCGTACTCTGCTTTCACATATCGGGAGCACAGAGCTAAACTCAGGGAAATGTCATCAGCTATCAGCAAACTCGATCAGAGCTACGCGTCCAACCCTTCTCCAGAGCTATACAAACAACGTGTTGAGTTGCAGGCAGAATTCGATCTCCTCTCCACTAGGGAAACTGAATGCATGTTACTACGAACTCGTGGATCGTATTATGAATACGGTGACAAACCAAGCAGATTGTTGGCTCATCAGCTGAGTGCAGTCTAATAAAGCCCCAGGCCCAGATGGTTTTCCAGTTGAGTTTTTAAATAAGTTTATCGATAAATTGGCGCCGCTGCTCTTGGTGTGTTCAATGAATCTCTGGGTCGGGGTGTGCTACCACCTACTTTTAATCAGGCCTCAATAGCCCTTCTCTTAAAGAAGGGCATGGATCCCAACCTGTGCGGATCATACAGACCGCTGTCGCTGCTGAATGCCGATGTGAAAGTGCTGGCGAAAGTGATTGCATCCCGGTTAGAAAATGTACTACCACGTATCATATCTATGGAGCAGACCTGATTTATAAAAGGGCGACACTTATTTTTTAACACTTGTACACTTTTCAACATAATTTACTCTAAGCAGTCATCTCCTTTGCCTGAGGTGGTAGTCTCATTGGACACTGAGCGTTTGATAGAGTCGAGTGGGAATACCTGTTTGCATTATTGAAGAAATTTGGGTTTGGTGATACATTTGTCTCCTGGATCTGACTCCTTTATAAATCTCCGCAAGCCAGTGTTCGTACAAATAATATTAGCTCTGATTATTTCAGTCTCGGGTGTGGAACCCGGCAGGGGTGCCCACTGTCACCACTGCTATTCGCCCTTGCCATTAAGCCATTATCCATTAAACTTAAATCCTCATTAGCCTTTAAGGGTATAACTCGCAAGGGGGCAGAATATAAGGTGTCCTTATATGCTAATGATTTGTTGTTATATGTGACAAATCCTGCAGCCTCTGTTCCTGTCATTTTATCTATCTTGGGTGATTTTGGCTCTTTCTCGGGATACAAATTGAATTTCCATAAGAGTGAGTGTTATCCGGTAAACAATAGTGCTCTACAACTTTAACATCTGAATCTGCCATTCAAATTCAACTGTTCAGGCTTTAAATACCTTGGTATCACGGTGACCCGTTCCTTACCCAGGCTTTTTCTCGCTCCGCTTGTGGTGGACATGAAGTCGGATTTTCAGAGGTGGAGCAGTCTACCTCTGTCTTTAACAGGAAAAATCAACGCAGTTAAAATTAATGTTCTGCCCAAGTTTCTTTATGTTTTTCAATTGCTTCCACTATTTTACCCAAGTATTTTTTTGATTCTTTAGATAGAATCATTAATTCTTTTCTTTGGAGTGGAAAACCGCCCAGAATCCGTAAGACTTTACTGCAGAGATGTAGGCTCAGTGGTGGGCTTGCTTTGCCTAATTTTCAAATATACTACTGGGCTGCACATATCCAAAAACTGAACTTCTGGTCCAATTCAACAGAATCCACTTGGTGCAATCTAGAGCTACTGTCTTGTAGATCATTCTCTGTATCTGCTCTGCTTTGCTCACCTTCTCCGGTCAAACCATCTCAATATACTGACAATCCAGTCGTACTGAACACACTTAAGATTTGGTTTCAGTTTAGGCATCACTTTAAATTTAGGGCTTTATCAGCACTGAGTCCCTTGAATAGAAATCATTTGTTTTCCCCGTCACTTTTGGATTCAGCTTTCTCGCTATGGCACGAAAAAGGCATAAAGCAACTTTATAATTTGTACAAAGATGGCATCTTTAGAAGTTTCACCAGCCTATCCTTGGAGTATGGGCTGCCTACAGCTCATTTTTTTCGATATCTCCAAGTCCGCAGCTTTGTATCTAAATGCCTTCCCAATTTTCCTCTGTACCCCCCAAGCAACCTTGGGAGAGTTTAGTCATGTTTACTCCACACCAGCGTAGTTTGATTTCCCGGATATACAGTTTTATTTTATCTCTTAATAGCTGTAATACAGATAAAACCAGGACCGCATGGGAGGAGGAGTTGGGGCTGCAGTTTGGCGATGAACGGTGGGAGAAGGCCGTAGATAGGATACAGTCTACCACTTCCTGTGCCCGCCTTAGTCTCATTCAGTTTAAGGTTTTGTACAGAATTCATCTTTCCGAATCGAAACAGGCAAAAATCTATCCTGGGGTTGAGGACAGATGTGACAGATGTCATGCTTCCCCCTGTCATTTGAGTCATATGTTCTTCCTGTTTTTACAAATTACATGAATTCTGGACAGGTTTTTTTAGCATTATGTCCTCCATATTTGGAGTGCAATTGACGCCATGCCCACTGATCGCTATATTTGGGGTTATCAACGAGTCGGTATCACTGAGTTCTGCACACAAAGATGTTTTAGCTTTCTCATCTTTATTGGCCAGACATTGCATACTTCTACACTGGAAAACAATAGGATGTCCTTCCATCTCTCGGTGGTTTAAAGACTTAATTTTTTTTCTTAAGTTGGAGAAAATAAAATATACACTGAGGGTTTCTACTTCTTATTTTGGGAGACTACGGGTGCTACCTGATTTGTCTGGGGGTTTGTTTGTGTTTTGGGGGGTGGGGGTGTTTTTTCTTTGTTTGTTAAAAAAGGAAAAATTGAGAATTTCTGTTTACATTTTTGTATTTGTAATTGTTGATTTTTCAATAAAAAGAATCGGGGGAAAAATTAAATGTTTATTTATTTATGATCTGTACAGCATTATCAGTTTATTATAGTTTACATCTATGTATTAAAAGTCTGTATGCTATAGACTTCCAGGACACTTCAGTTAGTTTGCATATCCAAACCCACCACAGTGAGCACTGAATCCTCATTTGGCTGAATGATGACATTTTTTCTATTTTAAATGAAGAATATGGCTTTTTTAACCAGTCTGAATTCCAGAATCATACTGAAGACACCCACAACAGCACAGAGATCCTGGATTCTGCATCAGCTTTTGACATCGACAGCTTCGAGGATCTGTTAAAGCAACTTGAACAAATTAACAATGATTCAGTAATAGAGGAAGATGGTGAAATTAATTTAATGTACTTTAGTGTGCATGTTACACTCATCTTCATTTTATATTAAGTTATAATTTACACAAGTTTTATTCAAAGAAATAAAGATTTTGAATTCCAATCGTGTCTAATGTCTCTTCATCAGAGAGAGCATTCAATTACTTAATTTTCTTTCCTGAAATCCACTTTAGTAAATTCAGTGATGTTTGATGTTCCTTAAAGAAAAGGAATTTGACAGAAACTAAAGTTAAGGTATTTTCTTGCAGCTTTGGTGCTTTGTTCATTTGAGCTCTGAAAGCAATATAGCTCACAAATGTGGGGCAGAACCTGATTCACTTAAACATCTGTACTTCATAATTGAGCTCATGGATTGGCACAAGAAATTCTGTGAGCTTTCAGCAGTCATTCTAACAGGGTTAACACTGGATTCACCTCACAACACCTAACAGGGGGTAACAGTAGTCCACTGAAAAGCACAGTTTAATACTGTGTGCTCATTTGTGTATCAGTGTTCAGCTGAATAGCCGGTGTGTGTGTGTATGTGTGTGTGTATTGATTCGCCACTGCAAAGGACAAATTAAATGCAGTGATGTAAAGTGTTTAAGTAAATGTACTTTTTTACAGTACTTGAGTAACCATAAGTGACTTCCTGTATAATGAAATGTTCTGTATTGTCCTGTTTACTTTAATAATAAGTAATGTAGACCTGAGATCCTTAATATTGGTCTTTTATTACCAATAAGGCTGTGGTTTTCAACCTTTTTTGAAGAATGACTCATTTTTTACATGAAGAAAACACAGTGCATGTAGGTTTTTAACCTTTTTTAAATCATGGCTCATGGTTTACATCAAGAAAACACAGTGCATGTAGGGGTACAGCCTCAGGAGCCCTGCAGTAAGTGTGCTGTGTGCATGTGATTGATGAATGTGCAGGTAGAAATTCAACTGAAACTGCATTAAATCTGGTTGATTATTTTTTTAACTACATTTAAGTTCCCTGTTATAGGATAACTTGCAATTTTGTAAATTCCAACTTTATTTCCATTAATTCCTGTTAATACCTAAATATTCCTGATATTTCCCATGGGAAGTTTCCAGTCTTGAAAATTCCTGCAGCCACATTCCTAGGAAATACATGAGCTGTGTTACTAAGTTTTACATTGTTCTGATATCAGATGCCCCAAGAATTTTACCTGTTGTACAAATTTCAGTTTATACACAGAAGCTTTGTGTATGTGAGGATCCTCTATAATTATTTGGAGACAGAGTCTAGTGCAGACCTGGGCAAACTACAGCCCGCGGGCCACATCCGGCCCTTTGTACGTCCCTGTCCGGGCCGCGTGAGGCCAATTATAAATTACAGGAATGCACCGAATATTCAGCCACCTAAAATTTTCGGCTGAAATACCTAAATTACCGAAACAACATGGCAGGAACACAATTGTAATGACGCAATAAAAAAAAGCGCAGTCAGCACACGGTTATCTGGATAAGAGCCAACATGTTTGCGGTGTGCTGATAGCGATTTGCAAAACATGCAATGCTGAAATTTCAAGAGGGGGTGTACCTGCAAAGAGTTTCTCCAGTCGGGTTTAATTTATCACCTGAAATCCAAACATCCCTATTGCCATTCTAAATATGAGAAGAACGCGGCACAGAAAAGTAAAGTCAATCCGAGCATGCGCACTCCGTCTGTAGAGGACGTTTTTGAAAAGGCAGGAAAGTTTTCCAGTTAAGGTGCCAAGGCAAAAGGCATAAACACAAAAAATTTTGGAATTCATTGCCGCTCAGTGGTTGCCAGTGGATCGACGGGTTGATCTTTGAAACATTCCCTGCGGATCCCGAAAATAATAATTATTATAATATAATATTATTTATTACACGGCTCTTCTTAATGCTATAGATTAGAACGTTCCATTCACTTGAATGGGCTTCCAAATATTCGGCGGTCAATAATAATTGACCGCTGCCTGTCAATACTATGAATGGTAACAAATAAATAACAATTTATAATAATGAATAAAACACTTTTTTAATTGACTTATTCCTTGAATTGCAATGCATTGATTTTAGTGAGGTTAGTACACACTCATAGCCATAAATGCAATGGTTCTAATAATTGACATAATCTTTTCTTTCGGTGTTTCGGTTTTGGCCTTGGTTTCCTCATTTTTGGTTTTTGGTTTCGGCCAAGAATTTTCATTTTGGTGCATCCCTAAAATATTATCGTTGGTGTGGCCCTCTGACACAATTCAGGTTTCTCATGTGGGCCCCTTGTAAAAATTAATTGCCCATCCCTAGTCTAATGTCATTATGCCATGGCTTGGGAAGTTGGGCTGTTGTTAATAAATGTGAACTAATTTAATGTCATACAGTGTGTCTGTGTTGTACATTACAGTGGGGTCTGGGGTTCGGTTTCCAGCGTGTTGTTTCCTTACATTCTTTTATCCAGGGCCTCAAATCTTTCCACTGATCTCTCACACATTTAGAAAGTGATCTATGCACAGCTGAAAATCTTACCATGAATAGTGAACAACCTCATGCATGCTTGTGAGTTTTACTTAGAATCTACTTCGAACGGCACTTCGGTGTTCATTTCAACCTCATTTATGTCGTCAGTCTGATTAGAAAGCAAACAGGGTGTAAGTGATTCTTAACTGCAAGAAAGAAAAGAAGTTTGCAAATGCTGTTAGATCTAAATACAAACATGGTGCATCAGCATACAGCGGCGGTGACGACTGTGGTGAGTCTCCAAGTGCCGGGGCTGGAGCTTGGGCTGTCTGTTGACCTCACTGTGCCTGATGCTGGGGGTCTCGAACTCTCCTTGTTGGGCAACCATTCAGATCTGGATTTGTTTTAACACACTAGAAAGAGTGAGTTCTGTCCCGTCCTTACCTGTGTTTTTCTTGTTCTGACTTCTGCTTCAAATTTTTACATGTTCTATGTAAACCAATTTACAGTCATTTTCTTTTTCCCCTTTTTTTCTGTCTTTTATTTGTTTGTTTTTCTTTGAGCATACAATACAATACAATACAATACAGGTGTGAACCTACCTGTCATGATGAGTGTATTGGAGATTGTATTTGTAAATTATCCGCTAGTTGGCAGTAATGGCACACTTACCAGTAAGCTGTAGAGGAACTCATGTAGAAGTGATTATGTTACAGTGCAGTTGTTGCATGTAGAGACCTATGATGAGTTTTCTACAATGAAGTAAGAAACATACAGAGAGAGAAGACAATTGTGTCTTGTTTTTGATGACGTATTTGATCTAAACAGTGTATTTTCAGTCTGTGGTAACGTTTTGTTTTTTTTCTGCAGACTTTCCTGATGCCCCCAAACTGATTATGGTGATGGTCACAGCAAGGCCAAGTGTTTTGTCCCATGACGGCTCTTTATGCTGAGCCGAACCAGTGCTTTTCATGTATTTTATTGCCTGTGTCAGTGTCAGTGTAATCTAGTGGGACAAATTCCTTATAAATTCATGAACTAAATCAAAAAGTAATCAGTTCTTTTCTTCATATTTGAAGCAAAAAGTGTTAGAGGACATCAGTATTGTAGGCGAGTTTACTAGCTGTACATTCATGCAGAATGGAGGTGATGTAGAACCATGTGACACTGTGCCCCGCTACTAAATAAACCAACTAATGTTGTGCCTCAATTTGCATATTCATGTTCTATTCTAGAGAGTTATTGAGTTCTCCACCACAAGAGCATCCCTGCTACTGTCTGATACATAAACCCTTTAGTAAAGTCTGATATTTACATCTTTATTTTAAATATCCTGGGGTCATCTGGAGGTCATTTTCTAGGACTTCTCTCAAATAAAACAGTGTGCGTCTCAATAATCCAGTGGCTGAAATATAGAAAGTTTCCCGTTCTTGTTACATAAACACACAACTGATGGTAAAACCACAATGACCAATCGCTTACTGCCACAAAACACTGAGCGAGCATTGGCAACTCTTTATTGTAGGCTCCTAATGGGGTGGCCCATGAGAGTCATGTGGTCTCAGAGGGATTCCACCTTGAGGAAGAGCGGCGTCAGAAACTTGTTCATCAGAAACTTGGACATGACGACGATTGACAGCATGGCCCTTTTTTACCTCTTTTCGGTTTTTGAGAATGTCCTGTCATGCAAGGTTTGTGCTTCGTACTGTTTGGATCTGAAGAGCATCTGTATAGCATAATTAGCAGCTATTATACTAAAGTCCTGTATTAGTTCTGTTTTATATAAATTGTGTGTTGGCATGACGTGTCTCTCCTGAAGGTTGTCACTTACAAGACAGAAACAAAAGGGTACGCCTACATCCAGTTTGAGTCTCCAGAGTCGGCGAATGTGGCAAAGGAGAGACTTGATGGCAAACTCTTCAATGACCATAAAGTGTAAGCTATTGATATAAAGGGTGGGTTTGGTCATATAGGGATATTTCATTCACGATCAGGGGTAATCTTGGTGGCGTAGGCATAAAAACTAACAGCAGTGTCTAAGAGCAGTGTCTCTGTTGTGTAACAACTCCATCGGACACTTTAAGTCCCATAAGGAGCGCAAGGCTGAAGGGAACCGCCACACTCAGTTCCACCTGCAACCAGCTCCAGCTCAAGCTCCAGATGTGGTGGAGAAACCAGCTCCCGCTAAAGTTCCAGCTGTGCAAGAGAAACCAGCTCAAGTTCCAGCATGTGGAAACAAAACCCCACCCACCGATTTCTTATTTACATCTATTCATAATCACACATATCACTCCTCTATTCACTCTTTATATGCATGTGACACACATGTGATAGAAGCGTATGTGTGTGTTTGTGTGCAGGTGGATAAAATGGATATGTTCCTAAAGGCAGGAAAAGCAGGAGTCAAGCCGGTGAGTATCTTTCCTTAAAACTGGATTATGCGCTGCTCATTGTTCATGTGATACTCAACATCATTTTCACACACACACACACACACACACACACACACACACACACACACACACACACGCACACAGTGTGGACTAAAACCCCTTTTAATTTCTCTTTCAGGAAACTCTAAAGATGCTCTTTGGTACAAAGAAAAAGAGAAATAAGAAGAAGAAAAATAAATAATTATTAATCTTTTTTTATTTTTAATGTTAAATAACCATATACAAAAAAATATATTTATTGTGTATAATATATAGTACATTTCCTTGTATTATTTCTTTTTATACATTCAGTTTGTTTGCTATTACTATTATTTAATTATTATTATTAATAATATAAAAATAAAGACTTCAACAATGTAAATGCTTTCAAGTGGTCTGAATCGTGCTTTTTGTCATTTTATAAGAACTTAAAGAAGAACTTGTCAAGTAATTGTGATACACATACATGAAAGACAAAATGTAAATGTATATTTTCCTGAAACCAGCAACAAACATCATAGTATCGAAATTTTATTGTGTTAAGGAATAACCCCAGCAGCTGTTCATTCTAATTCTGTTTCCTTCTTTAAAGTTACAGAAATACTGATTTAAGTTCCAACATAACATGAAGCTGAAATCAATTCTGAATTTAAGTCAAGTTTATTGCTATAGCGCTTTTCACAACAGACATTGTTTCAAATCAGCTTTACAGAATTTAGGAGTTGTACAAGTAATATTTATTTATCCCTGATGAGCAGCCATGGTGACTGTGGCAAGGAAAAATTCACTTAGATGTTATGAGGAAGAAACCTTGAGAGGAACCAGACTCAAAAGGGGAACCCATAATCATTTGGGCGATATGAAGATCTATCTATCAATCTATCTATCTATCTACATCTAGTATATCCTCTTGTCTAAACAGGAAGCAAAGGGTCAGCTTTCTTTCCAATGTGTGTATATATATATATATATATATATATATATATATATATATATATATATATATATATATATATATATATATATATATATATATATATATATACACATACATACACACACACACAGTGTGGACTAAAACCCCTTTTAATTTCTCTTTCAGGAAACTCTAAAGATGCTCTTTGGTACAAAGAAAAAGAGAAATAAGAAGAAGAAAAATAAATAATTATTAATCTTTTTTTATTTTTAATGTTAAATAACCATATACAAAAAAATATATTTATTGTGTATAATATATAGTACATTTCCTTGTATTATTTCTTTTTATACATTCAGTTTGTTTGCTATTACTATTATTTAATTATTATTATTAATAATATAAAAATAAAGACTTCAACAATGTAAATGCTTTCAAGTGGTCTGAATCGTGCTTTTTGTCATTTTATAAGAACTTAAAGAAGAACTTGTCAAGTAATTGTGATACACATACATGAAAGACAAAATGTAAATGTATATTTTCCTGAAACCAGCAACAAACATCATAGTATCGAAATTTTATTGTGTTAAGGAATAAAAAACCCCAGCAGCTGTTCATTCTAATTCTGTTTCCTCCTTTAAAGTTACAGAAATACTGATTTAAGTTCCAACATAACATGAAGCTGAAATCAATTCTGAATTTAAGTCAAGTTTATTTCTATAGCGCTTTTCACAACAGACATTGTTTCAAATCAGCTTTACAGAATTTAGGAGTTGTACAAGTAATATTTATTTATCCCTGATGAGCAGCCATGGTGCATGTGGCAAGGAAAAATTCCCTTGTTATGAGGAAAAAACCTTGAGAGGAACCAGACTCAAAAGGGGAACCCATACTCATTTGGGCGATATGAAGATCTATCTATCAATCTATCTATCTATCTACATCTAGTATATCCTCTTGTCTAAACAGGAAGCAAAGGGTCAGCTTTCTTTCCAATGTGTGTATATATATATATATATATATATATATATATATATATATATATATATATATATATATATATATATATATATATATATATATATACACATACATACACACACACACACACACACACACGTGTCTGCTGCCTGCAATAAATTGAAGAAGAACATTTGCTGTGTGCGGTGTGATTCTTCCCTGATATCAGAAAGGCACCACGGGCATCGCAGGTCGTATGGAAAACCTCTCCAAGAATTAAGTTTAGTTTGGGCATGATAAAAATGATAAAAACAGTTTTGGTGTCAGAAGCGAGATACTTTCTGGCAATATCCGAAGAGAGATCACACATCAAGGTAAGTTTTAGGATACTTCCTTGTTTGCGGGGATTGTCTCATTTGCTAGCCAATAGGGCTGCATGTGTGTTCGTGACTTGGTTATGCATTAATTGTTTAATTAATGATAACAATTTCCTTTGGTGGGATGATTCTGTCGCGACAATGTTTTCCTCACCTTAGACATAAGATGCAAGATTAGAAGACTTTTTTTACGGTCTGTCTAATATAGGCGATATTGTCTGAAGTATCTAAAAGCATCCACGCTAATTTTTATATGCCCGAAAAAAATAGATAAATGAATAAATTAATTGATTTAAAAAAAAAAAAAAAAAGAGAAAAGAGAAAGGAACTAAAGAAAAAGGGACATTTTGAAAAGACTTAAATTTTGTTTTGGCTTTATAGTCTATTTTTTTTCTCCTAACTTAGAAAATTTGTAATCCAATTGGAGAGACTGAATTACCCTTTTTGTTTGAAGACTGCGATCCCCCCTGGTGCCTAGGGCAGCTGTATTGTCTGAGTGTTAAGTGTTGTGTGTCTGTTCTTTGTTCTGTGTAAAGAAGTTGGGTCATGACATTTCTCGCTTACTGCCGGAAGAAAATCCCAAAGATTGGATGTATAGAAATGTGCCAGTTACTGGAGTAATCCTTATTTAGATCATTTGGCATTATGGAGTGAAATTGTGTCACATCTAGATACTTTTTCCTAGAGATTTAGATGCTGCTAGAGGTTTCTACTATGCTCCAGGTTTAGTTAACCCATTATGCTCTGCACTGCAACAGGAAGTGGTGCATTCCAGCCTCAGCACAAAACTCAAGGAGGAGGTCGTAGGAAAAAGGGGAAGTTTATCTATTAGGAATAGATAGGGTTGCAAATTCATGTCCTGTGACTCACCTTTTGCCTGTGGTGACACCGACTGGTACAAATTTTATCATAGCTTTACAATAATTCCAAACTCGCCTTTAAACCTTTTAGGAAGAGATATGATGCACAAAATGAAAATGGAAATTCTGTTTTTTGAAACCAATGTTTCACTGTCTTTTCATTCTGTCCTTATGCTCTCAACTGAGCCACAGCCACATCCGGAAGATTTCTTCCAGGGTAGTACAGAGGTCCTGCCTGATGAACCAAATTTAGGTGAAGTTAACCCTAAATTATGGGCCTCTCACAAAGACGAGGCAGGCTTAATCCAGGTAAAACCGTATCATGCACTCATGAAAACACACCATCCGGTTTTTGTTAAACAATATCCATTGTCGAAAGAGAAGAATGTTGGCATTGCTCCAGTTATTGACAATTTATAGTCACAAGGTGTTTTGATTGAGACACATTCACCTTATAACACACCGATTAATCCTGTCTTGAAGGCAGATAAAAAATGCTGGAGGCTAACACAAGATTTACGTGAGATTAATAAAATAGTTATTCCGTTAGCTCCTTTGGTGCCCGATGTGATTGATTTTTGTTCTGCTTTTTTCAGGGTCCCTTTGGCCTCAGAGACGCAAACGCTTTTCGCGTTTACCTATATTGGACGTCAATTTACCTAGACCCGTCCTCAGGGTTTTGTTGACTCGTCAGCCGAATTATATCAGAATCAGAATCAGGTTTATTGGCCAAGTGTGTTGACACACACAAGGAATTTGGTTCCAGCTGTTTGTTACTCTCAAAAGTACAGACATAAATAAAACCTATACAAGACAAAACAGACACGACAAGACAAAAACAGACTATACAAGACAATACAGACAATACAGACAATATGAGACAGTATAGACAGTGTGGGTAATAAATAGGGATACAGACCAGTAATGTACATAAAGTGTGGGAGTGCAGTGTAGTGCAAATGACAGTATTGTGTGCCAGGTATAATGAGAGAGTTTACTATAAAACTTTGTACAGTATATAGCAGCGATAGTATATAGAAGCAATAGTGTGTGCAACATATACAGATAATGTGATGACTGAATGAATGTGATGACTGACAGTTCTGTGCAGTACTCATAGATGTGAGCAGGGAATATAATTAAGCAAATCGTATTTCACTGTAAAGGAAAATATATTGCAACTCACCGGCGTAAATTAGGCTCATGTTTTCTAGTTACAAGCAGATTACTGTTGTCACTGTCACTACTCTCCTCAACAGTGTTTTTCTCTTCACTGCTGCGAGTAAGCTCCAAAAAAAATTCTTGATCCATGGTTTCTTTGTTTTCTTTATCGTCTTTCCTCCTTGAGTTTGAGTTGGTGTAAAGAGCACAGACTATAAATTATTTGTTTAGACAGTTTAACATTATTAAGAAAAATATCTAGCTTTATAACAGATCATTACATGTAACTAGACAACAAAACAGGATTACAGTTTTTTACGATTGTTTACACACTAAAATTAAAATTTCCACACAATTAGCAAAATTTTACTCCAATGAGCAAAACACCTCCACAGATTTGCACAACATTACACACAATGTCTGCTTCACCCTTTTTGCAAAACATTACACACAGTGATTTGTAAAACTCTACACACATTAGACACAGATAAGGATTGTGAGGTTACTTCCTTGTAATTACAAAGCACCAGATTGCCAATTACCACACTAATGAACGAATTGGATAAACACATCTACCAGGTGTGGAAGCACACGTGCTAATTTGAAAACGCAGCACTCAGGTGTGCTATAAAAGGCAGCAGGTGAGTTCACCTGTCTTCAACAAAAATGGAAGGAGTTAGAAGAAGAGTGAGAATGAGAGGGGGAGCTCAAAGAGGAGATGAAGGCGGTAGAGGAAGAGGAGAAGGAGGTAGAGGAAGAGGCATAGGTAGAGGAGAAGGAGGTAGAGGAAGAGGAGAAGGGGGCATAGGTAAAGGAGAAGGAGGTAGAGGAAGAGGCATAGGTAGAGGAGAAGGAGGTAGAGGAAGAGGAGAAGGAGGCATAGGTAGAGGAGAAGGAGGTAGAGGAAGAGGCATAGGTAGAGGAGAAGGAGGCATAGGTAGAGGAGAAGAAGGTAGAGGAAGAGGAGAAGGAGGTAGAGGAAGAGGTAGAGAAGGACTTGAAGAGGTGATAGAACCTGAACAAAGAAGACGAGGACCAAATTTGACTCGAGAAATCCGTGCAACACTTATTGACCATGTTATCAACCATGGACTGACACTGATGGAAGCTGGACAAAGAGTTCAACCAAATCTCAGCAGAAATACTGTTGCGTCAGTAATTCTGACATTTCATCGAGAAAACAGGTAAGCTAACCACACAGTATACATTGAAACTGAAGCTTGTATAATCAATATTGTTTACTGTGACATTTGACAGTATGCTGCATATATATATATATATATATATATATATATATATATATATATATATATATATATATATATATATATATATATATATTTATTTATTTTATCTTTTTTTTCTTAGGATTGAGGGTCGAGGACACCAAGGTGGAAGGGCCCTATGTTTAGTTGTGCACAAGAGGCCGCCATTGTGAACATGGTTTTGGCCAATAATTGTATCAGGCTACGAGAAATCCAAGCCAATATCATCACTGATGACAATATTTTCAATAACAATCAACGAGTCTCTCTGTCAACATTAGGTCGAATCCTAAAGAAAAATCAAATATACATGAAGCAACTGTATCGGGTACCATTTGACAGAAATTCAGAGAGAGTGAAACATCTGCGCAATGAGTATGTGGAGGTATGCATTGTTCATCTGACTATGGTGTGGTATCATGCACTGCTCATAATGTTCTGTCACAAAAAAAATACTGTGCTATAGATATTGAATAGCATCCTATTTTCTTTAATGTGTTTCAGAGAGTCTTGCAAATGGATGCTGCTGAAATTCAACATGAATTTATATATGTGGATGAGGCTGGATTTAACCTTGCAAAACAAGAAGAAGAGGGAGAAATGTAATTGGGCACAGGGCAATCACCAATGTGCCAGGGCAGCGAGGGGGTAACATCACCCTTTGCGCTGCTATCACACAAAATGGGGTCCTTCACCACCATGCAAATCTGGGACCCTATAATGCAAATCTGATACTTGCATTTCTTGACCGATTGCATGAGATTGTCACAGCATTACACCAAGTGGACCAGATGCGGTACATTGTCGTTTGGGACAATGTCTCATTTCATCGGGCTGCTCTGGTCCAGAACTGGTTCCATGATCACCCTGATTTTGAAGTTTTATACCTTCCCCCATACTCCCCCTTCCTGAATCCTATAGAAGAATTTTTTTCAGCGTGGTGGTGGAAGGCATATGACCTGCGGCCTTATGACCGTTTGCCCCTCATTCAGGCCATGGAACAGGCATGTGATCTTATTGAAGCAGCTTCAGTGCAGGGGTGGATTCGTCACACAAGGCGATTCTTCCAACGGTGCCTTGCCAATGAAGACATAGCCTGTGATGTGGATGAAATCTTATGGCCTGATCCAGCCAGACGGAGAGACGGATAGTTACAGTATTCTTGTTGCTTTTACAGTAGTTTTCTTTTCTTTCATTTCTGTTTACTTTTACTTTACTTTTCTTCAGAGTCAAAGTGTATGTACTGTAATTCATGCAGTAATTTTTATTTGTCTATAGATTTTATTTGTTTACAGTAATTGATATCATTGTTGGTTGATTACTGTAACTGATTATGGTAAGAAATACTGTAAGTATTGAAATAAATACTTAAAATATTCAGTCTGCAGCATCAAGTGTTGTGGAGTGCTTGGTAAGGTTATAGTAGGCCTACAGTATTTGTCTACATTCTCCTTATATCTCAAAACAAATCAGGAATAATGTTGTGAGTTTCTCACAATTTTTTTGTCACCTAAATTATCTCCTACATACAGTAAGAATGTCTGGCCAAAAATCTATTTTTTTTTTTTTTTTTTACAAAAGTGTTTTTTATTTATCACAGCAGTGTGAAACTGGCTGCAATAGTGTATGATCATTGATGACTGTGTTGGTTAAATGAAAACAAATAGCATTTTCACAAATATGTGTATATGTTTTGACTGAAGTGTGTATGTTTTGACTGAAGTGTGTCATTTTGCAAACAATCTAGGAATTTTGCTAATTGATTGTGGTGTTTGGATAATTGTGATTATATTTTGACAAAAAGAACTCTGTTTTTTTTTAAATTGCGTGTAAACAATTGAAAAAAACTGTAATATTTGAACAGAATTAAGCAAAAAAAAAAAAAAAAAAAAAAAGTGCGACACTGACACGTGCGCATTGTACAACTAGTTAACAATATTGCTGTGTTTCTATTTCCTTTATAGTGATTAATATTTCATATAATAATCTGACTTCTTTTTAAAGTGTGGTTTTAATATGCTTATTGATTATAATATTTTATGTTTACAAAACCACACACATTCTATATGCACAACTATAAAAGGAGTTAGGATATAGTATAAGGGGGAAATTAATATAATAATACTCAATTATCAATAATAAAATAATAAATATGTTCAAACGTAGACCTTTAGGTATTAAAGCCCCCAGTCCAATAAAGTTTTATGTCCAGCAAACACGACATGCGAGTGAATTCCTTCTAGCACTTGGTTAGCAGGAGAAACTTTTTTTTTTTTTTTAACTTGGTTTTGTTGAAATAACAGGTTACCAGATGCTAACTGAATAAATAACTAATGAATAAATGCTTCATACAGCCAATAACAATGCAAGCTGTGGAAGCACTTGTTATTAACAGAATGTCTAATCACTGAAAGCATTTTAAATGGGATTCATTGACATGTTTTGTGTACACACAGGACTCGTGTCCAACTGGTCAGGTGACCAGGGTGATGCATACAGAATCGATCCCATGATGTCAACAGAAAATATCTAGGTATCACCTTGACAACCACCAAACAAACAAACAGCAGCAAGAAGCAGCAGCAGCAATTAGCAGAAGCAGCAGCAGCAGCAACAATTAGCAGCAACTAACAAAAGTTATAAAGTTCTCTTATAATAAACATTTCTTCATACACATGTCTGGTAAGTAGTTTAAATAGTAGTAGTGGAATATAGTAGACTATCTATCTATAGTATAAGACTCGAAAAGTAAAAAGTAATTATTTAGCGACATTAGCATGGGTAACTAGCCGGCTTGATAATTTTAGCTTTGATAGTTTTCATCCTTTGTCTAAATATTTCACTCTTAGCGAGTGAATGGTTATATGAATCTTAATAAATAAAATTAGACGTTTATTTGTCTTTTGGTCGAATATTTGATATTTCTAACAAACTAGCTAACACAGAAGCAGCACTAGCAAACCCGGCTAGCATGAGGCTAAAAATGATGTGTTCTACACCTTTAGTCTAAATGTCCATTTCTGCTCACTCTTCTGGACATATTATCAGTCTTTCATACTTAATTTCTTTAGTCACATTTATCCATTCTCTCCTGCAAGCCCATGCTCTTTATGCTAATATCAGGAAGGATTAGACAAAAAAAATTAGGAACAGATTATTTTTCTCCTCTTCACTCCTGTACCTATGATCACCTTTCCACCTGTTTGGGGCTATTATGGGTGATTTGTTTCTCAATAATAATAATAATAATAATAAGAACAAAAATAAATGATAAACTCTGTTTCAAAGAGAATAAAACCAATAAAGTTTGGAAACTCACCGTTCCAGGGGTCGTACAGTCCGCTCTATTAAACATTTTACTATTACATTTTTTTATATCACATTTTTACTATTGAGCATTAGGTAGCTGGTAAGTAGTGTAATTAGTGGTAGTAGAATATAGTAGACCCTTTAGGCCTTTATGTTGATTATCCTTCAACATTTCAAAGTAGAAAAGTGATTGTATTGCACTTATACTGATATTTGTCTGTTTAAGACTGTAAGTTTAGTGTTTTTGATTTTCTTCAACACTGAGTGTTTGATTTTTATATTTTTAGGTAAAATGAATAACAGTCTTTCAGCACTGTATGTAGGTGATCTGCACCCAGAAGTGACAGAGTCCATGCTGGTGGAGGAGTTCAGCTCTGCAGGCCACGTTCACTCTGTCCGGGTCTGCAGGAAATGGAATAACAGCGTTTCACTTAACTATGCATTCGTCAACTTTTACAAACAAGCCGATGGTAATTCAAACCACACCCGAACCCCAACACTATTTCTGCATTTTATACCAGTTTATAGCCTACTTAATACTCCAGGAGTCATTTCTATATTATTTACTGCTTTCTTACATGGATATGGTGAGGATTTATGTCTTAAATATAATTAAAGTGCGTTTTCAGTTACCCATCTGTACCAAGGGTGCCAATAATTCTGAATATGTCTTTACACAGTCTTTTTCTCTTAAATGAATGACATGGAATTAATTTTGTTCCCTTAGCTGAGCGAGCATTGGCAACTCTTAATTGTAAGCTCCTTATGGGGTGGCCCATGAGAGTCATGTGGTCTCAGAGGATTCCACCTTGAGGAAGAGCGGCGTCGGGAACTTGTTCATCAGAAACTTGGACATGACGACGATTGACAGCATGGCCCTTTTTGACCTCTTTTCGGTTTTTGGGAATGTCCTGTCATGCAAGGTTTGTGCTTCGTACTGTTTGGATCTGAAGAGCATCTGTATAGCATAATTAGCAGCTATTATACTAAAGTCCTGTATTAGTTATGTTTGACATAAATTGTGTGTTGGCATGACGTGTCTCTCCTGAAGGTTGTCGCTTACAAGACAGGAACAAAAGGGTACGGCTACGTCCAGTTTGAGTCTCCAGAGGCGGCGAATGTGGCGAAGGAGAGACTTGATAGCAAACTCTTCAACGACCATAAAGTGTAAGCTACTGATATAAAGGGTGGGTTTATATGGGAATATTTCAGTCACCATCAGGGGTCATCTTGGTGGCATAGGCATAAAAACTAACAGCAGTGTCTAAGAGCAGCGTCTCTGTTGTGTAACAGCTCCATCGAACACTTTAAGTCCCGTAAGGAGCGCAAGGCTGAAGGGAACCGCCACACTCAGTTCCACCTGCAATCAGCTCAAGCTCCAGATGTGGTGGAGAAACCAGCTCCAGCTGTGGAAGAGAAACCAGCTCAAGTTCCAGCTGTGGAAAAAAAAAAAAAAAGCTCAAGCTCCAGCTGTGGAAAAGAAACCAGCTCCAGTTAAAGCTCCAGCTGTGGAAGAGAAACCAGCTCGAGCTCAGGTTCCAGTTGTGGAAGAGAAACCAGCTCCAGCTAAAGCTCCAGCTGTGGAAGAGAGACCAGGTCAGGTTCAAGCTGTGGAAGAGAAACCAGCTTCATCTCAAGTTCAAACTTCAGTTAAAGTGCCATCAGCACACAAAAACAATAACTATATTTATTAGTTATATTGTTCTTCTTTGAAAAAAAAAAAAAAAAAAAACTAAATGAATAATTATAATAATAATAATAATAATGTTGTATGTGTGCAGGATGTACCGATGGCTCCTCCACCTCAAAAGCGCTTGACCATCTATATGTTGGAGTCTGCCGATTTTGAAATGCAGATCCAGATGGCTCATGAGTATCACACACACTTACCAACACAAACACAAAATAATGGCTAATGTACACTCTCTCTCTCTCTCTCTCTCTCTCTCTCTCTGCGCAGATGATCACCTGTTACCTCTGGTAGAGAAAATTCACCCAAATAATGCAGATAAAATTTCATGGTTGCTGGTGCAGAGTGAAAACAACTTTAATATCATTAACATGATTGCAGATCCTGATGTTCTGCATACCAAAGTGAACACACACACACACACACACACACACACACACACAGTTATTAATATTATATTTAGGAATGATTAGTAATAAGTGGTTGTAGTAACGAGTGTCTATTCTAAAAATATTTCAAGTGTTTAATTTCTGTCGATATTAAAATGATGATTTTGCTTTGGCCATGTGGAAACAAAACCCCACCCACCGATTCCTTATTTACATCTATTCAGAATCATATCACTCCTCTATTCACTCTTTATATGCATGTGACACACGTGTGATAAAAGCGTATGTGTGTGTTTGTGTGCAGGTGGATAAAATGGATATGTTCCTAAAGGCAGGAGAAGCAGGAGTCAAGCCAGTGAGTATCTTTCTTTAAAATTGGATTATGCGCTGCAAATTGTTCATGTGATACTCAACATCATTTTACACACACACACACACACACACACACACACACACACACACACACACTGTGGACTAAAACCCCTTTTAATTTCTCTTTCAGGAAACTTTAAAGGTGCTCTTTGGTACAAAGAAAAAGAGAAATAAGAAGAAGAAAATAAATAATTATTAAATGTTAAATTTTTTCATGGTAATAACCATATACAAAAATATTTTATATTAATATATATATATATATATATATATATATATATATATATATATATATATATATATATATATATATATTTCCTTGTATTATTTCTTTTTATACATTCAGTTTGTTTGTTATTACTATTATTTTATTATTATTAATAATACACAAATAAAGACTTCCGAGTGGTCTGAATCGTGATTTTTGTCATTTTATAAGAACTTAAAGAGGAACTTAAGTAATTGTGATAAGAATTGTGACACATACATGAAAGACAAAATGTTAATGTATATTTTCCTGAAACCAGCAACAAACATCATAGTATCAAAACTTTATAGTATTAAGGAGCCGATAAAAAACCCAGCAGCTGTTCATTCTAGTTCTGTTTCCTTCTTTAAAGTTGCAGAAATACTGATTTAAGTTCCAACATAAAATAAAGCTGAAATCAATTCTGAATTTAAGTCAAGTAAATAAATAAGTCAAGTAGATAGATAGATAGATAGATAGATAGATAGATAGATAGATAGATAGATAGATAGATAGATAGATAGATAGATAGATAGATAGATAGATAGATCTGTCTGTCTGTCTGTCTGTCTGTCTGTCTGTCTGTGCTGCAAAGCTTTTCTTTACGCATACTGTAGGACCCAACCTCAACTAGAGAGAGGGAGAGAGAAATCTCAACATTAAATAGAAGTCTAAAACAAAAAGGTTTAAACAGATTAATCAAAAAGCATGTCCTGATGGTGCCACTAGAGGTCAGTGTGAGACTGATGTGACCTTGCAGTTACAATTCAACTGTTTTTTTTTTTTTTATAACCAACTGCAGATCGGTCACAGTGAAGCTCTAAAGATGGACAATATAATAAGATAATAGACAGTACCCATAGTTCTGGTTTAAACCAGGGATCCTGGAGCTGTGAAGGAGTAGTGTGATGCACTGGACCAATGTCTTGTATTTAACGACTTAGTGCACCAATGCACTAATAAACCTGTGCTGAAACTTTTGGTTCATTATATTAACCTTTTGGCATTCACCCCTGCTTTTGGGACTTACAGCTTGTAAAGTAATGCGACTGACACACAGCTTCAGTAACGAGACATGCCCGGTTCTTTATTAGGTACTGCAGTACATATACAAAGTAGAGTCATAGAATCAATGACCGAGGCCGGAGCGCCACTTAAAGAAACATTGTCAAAATGCAATACATTACACAGCTGAAAATTACCTACTTAAATTTAAATGTTAACAGATCCTAAAAACTTTGTTACATAAACAATTTAGATATCTCAAAAAAATCTATAGACGCTAAAGTAAATATTAAATATTATACCGCACTAAACCTTTTGTTATTTCACAAACAAAGTCCTGGAGCAATCCAGAAAACTAATAGTTTGAAAGCCACGTGTTTCTAATTCGTATAATATACCACGAGAAACGAGTGTCCTGTAAACATTTTTCTGAGACTATGTGTAGTTCTTTTCTCTCTCCTCCATCCGAGGCATGTTCTCAGAATTCTTCTTGTTCTTTCGGCTGCTCCCATTAGGGGTCTCCACAGAGGATAATCCGTCTTCATACCCCCCTGTCCTCTTTCACATCAACTACCTGCATGTCTTCCCTCACCACATCCATGAACCTCCTCCTTGGCCTGTTTTCCTCCTTCCTGGTGGCTCCATCCTCAGCATTCTTCTACTAATATAACTCATGTCCCTCCTCTGCACATGTCCAAACCATCTCAATCTTGCCTCCCTGACCTTGTCACCAAAACGTCCTACATGGGCTGTCCCTCTAATAAACTCATTTCTAATCTTGTCCATCCTCGTCACTCCCAACGAAAACCTTAACAACTTCAGCTCTGCTACCACTTTCCCAAATATGAAACAGTAATGTTTGTTAAATAATTTGGTCAACATTCACAGTTTATGTATGTGTGGACAGAAGACACTCTGGGCTTTACTATCCACCATCTATAGTTGATAACCCTCTAAGAGATTGTTAGATTTTTATCATGTCCAAACGAAACTTAATTATTTGGAGAGGTTTTCCATACGACCTGCGATACCCGCAGTGCCTTTCTGATCAGGGAAGAATCACACCGCACACAGCAAATGTTCTTCTTCGGTTTATTGCAGGCAGCAGAACGTATATATACACACATTGAAGAGAAAGCTGACCTAAAGTTGTTTCCTGTTTAGACAAGAGGATATACTAGCCGGAGATGTGTGAGCCAGATAAAGACTCCCTGTTTACCTTACATATTAACATTGTAACTATTCTATAGACACTAAACAGACAAAGGAATGTGTGTGAAACAGTGTGAAAACCGTCTTAACACTAACAGAGATATAATTATTTCGATGCTAAAGTGCCTTGAAAAAAACATGTACACCGCAATCAACACTTTTTTTAATATACAAGTACAACTCTCTGAAAGCAGTCCTGTAGCAATCCAGTAATAGTTTGAAAGCCACATGTGTAAGGAGTTTATATTTTAAATGTAATGCAAACATTTTTCCAAGACTATGCATGGCCCCGCCAACCACCCGTTTGCGGAAAAGCAGCATGTATAACCAAATGTGGTGAAGAGTTTTATAAACTGTAGTGGACCCCATCCTAATAACGGCCAAACTTTACTGATGGTCTCAAAGACGTTTTATTTAGCCTTGGTAACTTCAGCAGATCACCGTAAGAGCTAACAAACAAATAAAAGAAAATGCACATCAGCCTTTACATCTATTAACACTTTAACTGCATTATTGTGACAATCATATGCTTAAATCAGCAGTTTGAATATAAATATACACACCTTATGCCATTAAGGGGGTGCTAACCAAAATGTAAAACTTTGATGAACCGTGCGACGATGCATACACACAACCGTAATCTGTGACCGTAATGCCTTGCGCGCTGCCGCTTTTTTTTTTTTCCGCATTTGTACAAAAAGGAAACAATATAATATAATTTCAAAACTTATTAAAAAATAGTAACTAGTTACAGTTACTCGTTACTCCATTCAAAAAGTAACTTAGTTACTTTGTTGATTACTTACACCATAAAGTAATGCGTTACTGTTAAAAGTAACTTTTTAGTTACTTTTTTACAGATCGTTCTTTAATGTTCCCATTAATGCCCCTTTTTGCGTTATGATCTATACAAACACAAAACTGACTTACACAAAGTCATTTTTGAACACTATTTTATTAAAGTCAGACCAGCACAAACTGAGTATATCACAAGGATTTCTGAAATAAATAACAAAACAAGCTGAATAATATATTCACAATCAAAAACTAAAGTGGCTTCTACTGTTGTGTTGAGCTCTTAAAAATGTTCCTTTCACAGCTGAAGTATGAAAAATATCAACAATGTAGAACAGAACACCGGGTTAGCTACTAGCATGGGGGTCCTGGAGGAGCTTCAACAGATTGGAGTTGCTGTTTATGGCAGTAGATACGAGCTTCGAACCAGAAAGACACAGCTTACATTTGACTTAAAAGTTTTTGTCTTAATACTCAACTAAAGTGAAATAATGAGCATATTTCCACTTTGAGAAACTCGTCTTGCTCTCGCCTCGCCTCGCCTCGCCATTACTGTCACACAGACCTGAATAAACGGAAACACGACCACAGCGCGTCTTCTTCGTGTTTACAGTGGTTCATTCACCAATCCTACAATGAGTCACTGTTGTAAACAGGTCAGACTGTAGTCTACACTTCAGCCGAAATTCATCCATTTAAAAAAGTACGGGTAACGCACCATACGGTAACGGTAACAGAGTTACTTTATTTTTAAAAGTAACGTGTTACAGTATTAGTTACTGTCAAAAGTAACGCGTTACCGATAACGCGTTACTGCCCAACACTGCCTGCAGTGTTATTTTTGCTCTATTTGTGCTGTTAGGAAGTTTGTCCTATTTTCATTAGTGTTTTGTCTATCTTCCATTAAATAATGGAATACATTAGACTGACTTCTGTTTGAGGCTTATACAGTGTATTGATCTGTGCCGATGTTTTTGCCTTGTTTTTATTTCTGGGGATTAGTTTTAGACTGTTCATTTTGCTGTGCTATTCCGGAATAGTTTAAGCAGAAAATGTTAATTCTTGAATCTGCTATACATTAAAGGGATAGTTGATGCAAACATGAAAATTGTCCTAATTTACTCATCATTATGTTGTTTCAAAACTGTCTGACTTTCTTTCTTCTGTTCAGTACAGAACATTTTTTGGAAAATTTTGCTAAGCAGAAAGTTGTTTGTCAACTGTCTGGTTGCCAAAATTTTATTTTTATTACTGTGTACTTTTGTACACAGTTAAAGAAACTCGCAGGATTGAAACAACATAAGGGTGAGTAAATTGACAGAATTTACATTTTTGGTTCAACTGTCCTTTTTAATGCAATGCTTTTAATGAATGTTCAATGAATGGTTGTCAAACCTAAGTGTTTGTTTCTTCATATTGTATTTTTATGTTTAAGGGGGCTTATTTTGAGAATTTTTTTTGAGAATTGGGTTTTGTGTGATTACAAAAAAATAATAAAATTTGCTGAATTTAAGGTGTAATCAAATTTTAATGCAATCTTCCCTAAAATTTTGTCCTTACAAAACAGTGAAAATTTCTTGTTTGTCTAGTTTTAAGACACAACATTATTTTAATGACCAGATTTAAGCATTTTTCATTCATTTTTTAATTATTCTGTTTATAAAAAGGAAGAAAAAAGGCTTGAAACTGGGCTTTTCTGTCTAGTTACAGGATCTAGTAGAATTTATTATTGACTAGATATTAATGCTATTTTCAAGAATTCTTACCAAGTCAATTTTGCTTACCCTATTGGCAGATTTTTTTGCTTGATTTCCGAGTGGTCTGTTGTAAGGTGCGTGCTATACCACTGTGCAAATTTTTCTCCATGCTAATTTTGGTTTTAAGGGGAGCTTCATCATCTAGAGCAGGGGTGGGCAATTAAAACCTGAATTTTTTATTTTTTGTGTTATGCCTTTTGCCTTGGCACTGGAAAACCTTCCTGCCTTTTCAAAAACGTCCTCTACAGATGAAGTGCGCGTGCTCAGATTGACTTTACATTTCTGCGCCGCATTCTTCTCATATTTAGAATAGCAATCGGGATGTTTGGATTTCAGGTTATAAATTAAACCCAACAAGATTATTTATAAAACTCACTGCTGTAATGGCATGAATGTATGCTTAACACGATAATGTGGCGAGGTACTAATGCAATGACCGAGGCAGATTTTAAAAGAAATAGCTTCAGACTGTGGAATTATGACTACATTTTTTATTTTTAATCCAAATGTTAATAACAAATCAAGAGTGTGTCCACCACTATGTGTGGGTCTTTTAACATTCTGATTAATTTCCAATTTAATCTAGAATGGACACAACTGCTATTCTTAAAGAGTCTTCCTGATTATTAAAAGGAATATTAAAGTCACCAACAATTAATGCTTTGTGTAAATAAGTAGCTAAATATGTGATAAAATCTGCAAATTCTATGAGAAAATCAGAATATGGCCCTGTATATGGTCTCTATGGTCTATTACACCAGTCAGCACCGTTACTGAAGAACACAAGATAGCGCCGTTGTGGAGTTTGGCAAGCCGTCACCTGGTGTCTGTGTTTTCTTTATTGAGTATATTTGTCTTATTTGTGTGCACGTCTGCACAAAAAGTTACCACAATGCTTGGATATTTAAGTTGGACGGCTACAACCCACTGTTATGTATACTTGTTTATAGACCCCCAAGCACAAAAAGTTACCACAATACTTGCTTATGATCATGCAGACACTCGGAGTCTGGTGTTCAGCTGTGATCGAGGCTTGATTTCGTATTCCTGGTCTCTCAAGCGTGGCGCCGTGCGCTCGATAAGGTGTACTGGTCCTAGACTACGGATCTATAGAAAAGGAGTAAATCCCCGCAACCTTCGTTCATTGGATTATTCCCCATCGTTGGAGTTTCAACATAATTCTACAACATCTTGCCATCGATTCACTCATCAGGAAACGGACTCCACTAAAGTAAGGATGGCGTTGCTAAACATAAGATTGATCTCAAACAAGACATTTGCTATTAATGAACAAATTTTCTCTCATGAGTTGGACCTTCTTTTTATGACTGAGACGTGGCTAAATGCCGGTGAACTTGGTCCACTCTCTGAAGTTTGTCCTAAAGATTATAATTTTTTTTTAACAGGTCAAGGTCAGTTGGTCGTGGCGGGGGCTTAGCTACTATTTATAGAAATAAATGAAAATGCCGTCTACTTGCCTCAGATTTGTTTTCTAGTATTGAAGTTCAGATATTTAAGTTGAACGGCTACAACCCACTGTTATGTATACTTGTGTATAGACCCCCAAGTACAATAAGGATTTTATAAATGAGTTTTTGTGTTTTTTATCTTCTGTTGTGCCAAATGCAGATAGGCTCTTGATATTGGGCGATTTTAACATACATGTCTGTTGTCCTTCAAAGCCTATGGTAAAAGAATTTCTCCAAGTTATGGACACTTAATCTTATACAATCAGTTGTTGGTCCCACTCATAACCAAGGGCACACACTTGATTTAATTTTATCCTATGGCCTTTTAGTAAGTGATGTTGGCGTCAAATAATTTTTTCTGTCTGATCATAAGATCATTATTTTTAACATAGCTGTTCCTAGTTTGGTACCACACACTGCCTCGGTGGGCCGGTATGCCAGTTCTTTTAATTCATCTACATCTAAAAAACTCTTAGATGCTTATTTTATTTCCCCTATAACTCATCAAATTGAGTCTAACTGTCCTAGTGCTAATCCCGACGAGTTAGATAATAAGTTAAATGGGCTATGTTCAAATATACTTGATGCTGTTGCACCTTTTAAATTAGAAAGACCTAGAAGTTGTGTACATCCTTGGTTTAATGATGAAACTAGGGCGAATAGACAGAAATGGAGAAAAGCAGAAATAAAGTGGAAGAGGGATAAATTACAAGTATCATATGAATGTGTTTAAGAGTGTATGATTCATTATCAAAAAACTGTTAAGATTGCAAAGGCAAATTATTTCTCTGATCTCATTGCTAAGAACGCTTATAGTCCAAAAATATTATTTAATACCATCAATAGTGTTCTAAATCCAATGTCTAATTTATATCCAGATCCGTCTCCTATGGCCTGTGAAAACTTTACGTTTTTTACTGACAAGATCAAGTGGTATAAGATCATGTATTGTACCCTCCTCTTTGTAATTCCCTCAGTCCACATCAAATTTTACATATTTATCTGAATTTACTCCAGTGTCTCACAGTTACCTGGTGCAAATTATTCATAAATTGAAGCCAAGCCCACCTTTTGTTTGTCGGATGTTGTCCCTCCTCGTCTTTTATTAGAGACACTTAACACTATTAGTCCTAGTTTACTGTCAATAATTAATAGCAGTTTAATCAGCGGAATAGTCCCATCCTATTTTAAACATGCCAACGTACAGCCACTACTCAAAAAAACAAATCAGATTCAACAGATCTAAATAATTACCATCCCATTTTTAAATAACCGTTTTTATCAAAAGTTTTGGAGAAGGTTGTTTAATCAGCTTTCTTCTTCTTTTCTACAGGAAAATGGTAATTTCGATAAATATCAGTCTGGCTTTAGACCTTAACACAGTACAGAATCCGCATTGCTAAAAGTTTTAAATGACTTATTGTTGATTGTTGATTCTGTAAATTGTGCAGAATCCTTGTTTTAATCCTGCTGGACCTTAGTGCGGCATTTGACACTCTCGATCATGGCATTCTTTTAAACCGCTTACAGCTAATTGGGATTCAAGGACGTGTTTTAGATTGGTTTGTATCCTTTTTAAAAGGATTGAACCCTCTCTGTAGAGACGGGCAAATATTCATCATCTTGTTCATCAGTTTTGTATGGGGTCCTGCAGGGCTCAATTTTGGGTCCTGTTCTATTTTCTTTATACATGCTTCCTTTGTATGCAATATTTAGGAGTCACAATGTTTCATACCACTGATACGCAGATAATACTCAGTGTTATGTTCCCGTGCACCCAAAGGATGTCTCCAGTTTACAGTGTCTGTCCGATTGTCTGAGAGATGTTAGAGTGGATGTCTGCCAACTTCCTTCAGTTAAATGAGTCTGAGACTGAGGTCTTAATCTTTGGCTCCCCTGCTTCTACAGAGGTAGCGGCCAGTAAACTGGGACCTCTATCTGATAATCTTCATTTACATGCCAGAAACTTAGGCATTACTTTTGATTCTGCCTTGACTTTTGATAAACAGATTACTGATGTGGTTAGAAGTTGTTTTTATCAGCTAAAGAATATTGCAAAGATGAAGTCAGTCATTCTTAACATCAAAAGACATGGAGACTGTAATACATGCTTTTATCTCATCCAGATTAGATTATTGTAATGTACTGTACTTGGGTGTTTCACAGTCTCTATTGTCCAAAATGCTGCTGTTCGATTGTTAACTGGAACATGGAAGAGGGAGCATATTTCACCAGTGTTGATCTCTCTTCACTGGCTTCACTGATATTCATTTTAAAACACTGTTGTTTGTTTATAAGGGTCTCCATGGATTGGCTCCATCCTATATCTCTGATCTCCTTCTGTTCCAATGTAATGTCTCTAGGGAACTTCTTTCAACTAGTAGTCTTCAGTTGACTGTTCCAAGGACACGTTTGAAATCGAAAAGAGATTGTGCCTTTTCAGTGGCTGCTCCACAGTTATGGAACAGGTTACCACCCTATATAAGAACTGTGCCAACATACGCTGATTTTAAGTCTCTTCTTAAAACTTATTTATTTACTGTTGCAAATGATCATAAGTAAGCACACTGGCATAACTTTAGTGTTATATCTGTTGCCGTGTCCTATGTTGACTTGTACTATGTTGTGCTATGTTGACCAACAGCTGTGCTCTATAAATAAATTTGACTTGACTTGAAAACAGCAGGCACAAACAGCTGTTTCCAGCTCATACCTACTGGACTTTATTAACAAGAAAAAAAAACAAAGAAAAAAAAAACAAAGAAACAAAATTAACAGTCAAATAAATTGTTTTGTCTGAGATTTGCACAAATCTTGATCTTGAAAATCTTCATATTTATGAGACATGTAGCTTTCAACCCAGTACTTTTCTGGATTGATTTCATGTATTTATATATAAAATAAAAATTATGTTCAATGCAGGAAATGTATATAATTGGTACTTCATCTATAACTTTATATCTTTTTGAGCAATATAAACAATGATTGGCAGTAAAGGTCGAAGTGTCTTCTTTTTAAAGATATCTAAATTGTGTATACGAGTCCCAAAAGCTGTGGTGAAGGCTAACAGGTTAAAAAACATCAAAAACATCTGCCTAAAACTATCTGAAAGACATCAGAAGTTTCAAGAATATCTTTCAGCTGGGCAAGGATATAATCACATTCTGCATGTCAAACTTTTTACCGTGCAGGTGCAACATTTACAGTGACTTATTATTTTAATTCAAAATGATGCAGCTGTGTATTTTGTGATAGACATGCATAAAGCTGACTAAGTACAAGGGTGCATTGTCTTAGCAGTAATGACTTGGTGGATTTTTATCCATTATAATCATACATTGTTAATAGGCACCAAGTCATTCCACTGAAACACAGTGTGCTGTCGTAATAAAAAGATTTTGGGCACAGTGGTGAAAAAAATAATACTAAAATGCTTATGTATGCTTAATAAAATGTGAAGATATGCAGGACTGTGCAAAAGTCTTAGGCACCTTACTATTTTAACCTTTAAAAAAAAATGGTTATGAGCCAGTTATTTGTATTTTGCTGTAGTGTATAAGAAGGAAATATCAGTTTAAATTTCCAAACATTTCTTTTGACATACAGTTTAATAATCCTGTGCTCTTTGGGTAATTTTGGTTGGCCAGCCACTCCTGGAAGGTTCTCCACTGTTCCATGTTTTTGCCATTTGTAAATAATGGCTTTTACTGTGGTTTGCTGGAGTCCCAAAGCTTTAGAAATGGCTTTATAACCTTTTCCAGACTGATAGATCTCAATTACTTTCTTTCGCATTTGTTTCTGAATTTCTTTGGATCTTGGCATGCTGTCTAGTTTTTGAGGATATTTTGGTCTACTTCACATTGTCAGGCCGGTCCTATTTAAGAGAGTTCTTAATTGCAAACTGGTGTGGCAGTAATCAGGCCTGGGTGTGGCTAGAGAAATTGAACTCAGGCGTGATAAACCACAGTTTTAACAGGGGGGAAAACACCTTTTTACACAGGGCCATGTAGTTTTAGATTTTGTCTTACCTCAAAAATAAAAACCTTCATTTAAAAGTTGCATTTTGTGTTCAATTGTGTTATCTTTTACTAATATTGAAATTAGTTTGATGATCTAAAACATTAAAGTGTGACAAAAATGCAAAAAAATAAGAAATCAAGAAGGGGGCAAACAATTTCACACCATTGTGTGTGTATATACATACAGTGTTGGGCAATAACGCGTTACTGTAACTTTTGACAGTAACTAATAATGTAGCACATTACTTTTTAAATAAAGTAACTGTTACTGTTATGCGGGAAACGGAGGCGGGAGCCGTAGTAACCGCAAACAAAGTTTATTTAAAAAAGAAAGGCAAAAGCCAACACAAAACACTCACACAGGATACGGAGAGTCACAAACTGAAAGTATATATCCGCTCGGGACAAGTAATCCACAGATGCGCTTGGGAAAGCGCGGTGCTGGGCAGGAACATAGAAACTTAATCCACACCGAGAACACAAATACAGCCGTACCGGGAGGATCGGGGTAATCCAGGGTGCGCTCCGGAAGGGCAAGCGCAGCCGTGGAGAGAGAGGAGTCTGAGAACACAGGTACGTAGCGGAAACGCGCATACGCCGATACGCACGCACATGAACCTACAATAACGGACCGGGAGTGTGGGTGAATGTGGGGTTTTTATAGGAGCTGTGGAGAAGCGAGTGAAACGAGTCACAGGTGTTCCCCATGAAGCCCGATTGCGAGCAGCTCCATGCGGGTGGGGCACGCACGGGAAAAGGAGCGAGGTGCTTTGGGGAAACCCGAAGTTTGACAGCCACCGAAGGGGGCGTGGCAGGGGAACTCCTGACAGTTACCGTTACCGTATGGTGGGTTGTGCGTTACTTTTAAAAAAAAAAAAATTTTGGCTGAAGTGTAGCCTACAGCCTAACCTGTTTACAGCAGCGACGCATTGTAGGATTGGTGGATGCCAACCTCTGTAAACACGAAGAAGACGCACTGTGGGCGTGTTTCCGTTTATTCAATTATGTGCGGCAATTTTTAAGGGCTCAACGCAAAAGCTTTTATGATGCAGAAGCCACTTTACTTTTTGATTCTGAATATATTATTCAGCTTGTTTTGTTATTTATTTAAGAAATCCTTGTGATATATTCAGTTTTTGCTGGTTTGACTTAAATAAAATAGTGTTTAAAAATTACTTTGTGTTTAAATCAGTTTTGTGTTTGTATAGACCATAACTCATAAAAGTGCAGTAATGGGAACATTAAAGGACGTCTTTAAAAAAAAAGTAACAAAAAAGTTACTTTTAACAGTAATGCATTACTTTTTGGTGTAAGTAATCAACAAAGTAATTGAGTTTTGAATGAAGTAACTAGTAACTGTAACTAGTTACTATTTCTTAGTAACTAGCACAACACTATATACATATATATATATATATATATATATATATATATATATATATATATATATATATATATATATATATAAATACAGTGAGGAAAATAAGTATTTGAACACCCTGCTATTTTGCAAGTTTTCCCACTTAGAAATCATAGAGGGGTCTGAAATTGTCATCGTAGGTGCATGTCCACTGTGAGAGACATAATCTAAAAAAAAAAAAAATCCAGAAATCACAATATATTATTTTTTAACTATTTATTTGTATGATACAGCTGCAAATTAATATTTTAACACCTGTCTATCAGCTAGAATTCTGACCCCTAAAGACCTGTTAGTCTGCCTTTAATATGTCCACCTCCACTACGTTTATTATCCTAAATTAGATGCACCTGTTTGAGGTCGTTAGCTGCATAAAGACACCTGTCCACCCCATACAATCAGTAAGAATCCAACTACTAAGATGGCCAAGACCGAAGAGCTGTCCAAAGACACTAGAGACAAAATTGTACACCTCCACAAGGCTGGAAAGGGCTACAGGAAAATTGCCAAGCAGCTTGGTGAAAAAAGGTCCACTGTTGTAGCAATTATTAGAAAATGGAAGAAGCTAAACATGACTGTCAGTCTCCCTCGGACTGGGGCTCAATGCAAGATCTCACCTCGTGGGGTCTCAATGATCCTAAGGAAGGTGAGAAATCAGCCTAGAACTATACGGGAGGAGCTGGTCAATGACCTAAAAAGAGCTGGGACCACCGTTTCCAAGGTTACTGTTGGTAATACACTAAGACGTCATGGTTTAAAATCATGCATGGCACGGAAGGTTCCCCTGCTTAAACCAGCACATGTCCAGGCATGTCTTAAGTTTGCCAATGACCATTTGGATGATCCAGAGGAGTCATGGGAGAAAGTCATGTGGTCAGATGAGACCAAAATAGAACTTTTGGGTCATAATTCCACTAAACGTGTTTGGAGGAAGAAGAATGATGAGTACCATCCCAAGAACACCATCCCTACTGTGAAGCATGGGGTTGGTAGCATCATGCTTTGGGGGTGTTTTTCTGCACATGGGACAGGGCAACTGCACTGTATTAAGGAGAGGATGACCGGGGCCACGTATTGAGAGATTTTGGGGAACAACCTCCTTTCCTCAGTTAGAGCATTGAAGATGGGTCGAGGCTGGGTCTTCCAACAATACAATGACCCGAAGCACACAGCCAGGATAACCAAGGAGTGGCTCTGTAAGAAGCATATCAAGGTTCTGGCATGGCCCAGCCAGTCTCCAGACCTAAACCCAATAAAGAATCTCTGGAGGGAGCTCAAACTCCATCACTGTGTTTCTCAGTGACAGGCCAGAAACCTGACTGAGCTAGAGAAGATCTGTGTGAAAGAGTGGGAAACGTTTGACCTCTGTAAATGCAAACAAAGGCTACTGTACCAAATATTAGCATTGACTTTCTCAGGTGTTCAAAAACTTATTTGCAGCTCTATCATACAAATAAATAGTTAAAAAATCATATATTGTGATTTTTTTTTTAGATTATGTCTCTCACAGTGTACATGCACCTACGATGACAATTTCAGACGCCTCCATGATTTCTGAGTGGGAGAACTTGCAAAATAGCAGGGTGTTGAAATACTTATTTTCCTCACTGTGTGTGTATATATATATATATATATATATATATATATATATATATATATATATACACACACTCACACTCACTGGCCACTTTATTAGGTACACCTGTCCAACTGCTCGTTAACGCAAATTTCTAATCAGCCTATCGCATGGCAGCAACTCAATGCATTTAGGCACGTAGACATGGTCAAAACGATCTGCTGCAGTTCAAACCGAGTGTCAGAATGGGGAAGAAAGGTGATTTAAGTGACTTTGAACGTGGCATGGTTGTTGGTGCCAGACGGTCTGGTCTGAGTATTTCAGAAACTGCTGATCTACTGAGATTTTCAAGCACAACCATCTCTAGAGTTTACAAAGAAAATATCCAGTGAGCTGCAGTTCTGTGGGCGCAAATGCCTTGTTGATGCCAGAGGTCAGAGGAGAATGGCCAGACTGGTTCGAGCTGATAGAAAGGCAACAGTAACTCAAACTCATACAACCGAGGTATGCAGAAGAGCATCTCTGAACGCACAACACGTCGAACCTTAAGGCGGATGGGCTACAGCAGCAGAAGACCACACTGAGTGCCATTCCTCACAGCTAAGAACAGGAAACTGATGCTACAATTCGCACACGCTCACCAAAATTGGACAATAGAAGATTGGAAAAACGTTGCCTGGTCTGATGAGTCTCGATTTCTGCTGCGACATTCGGATGGGAGGGTCAGAATTTGGCGTCAACAACATGAAAGCATGGATCCATCCTGCCTTGTATCAACAGTTCAGGCTAGTGGTGGGGGTGTAATGGTGTGGGGGATATTTTCTTGGCACACTTTGGGCCCATTTGTACCAATTGAGTGTAATGTATTGTCATTATGGCAGTGTTTCTTTAAATGCCACTCAGGTCTCCGTAGTTGATGTTTCGACTCCTCCCACTTTGTGTATGCACTGCTGTACGGAGTAAAAGAGCCGAGTATAACTTGTTACCGAAGCTCTGTGTCAGTTGCATGATTTTACATGGTGTCAGAAGTCTGTCAGGAACAGATAATAAACGAAGTATGACATCATCACAGTTTGATCACCCTAAGATCGACTGGGATGCTCCAGATCTGTTCCAAGAGTTTGAAAGATTTCGGAGCCACGTCACATTTGTCTTCGACGGCCCGCTATCGGAGCAAACAGCTAAGCAGCGTGCAGGCTGGCTGGGAACGTGGATCGGTGAGCAGGGCAGAGAGATATATAGGACGCTGCACTGGGGCGAAGGTGAAAAAGATGACCCGTCTAAAGTCCTGGACAAGTTCGGCACTTATATAAGGCCGAGGAAAAATAAGAGAATAGCCAGACACCGTTTTAAACAAAGAAAACAAGGAGTCACTGAAGGTTTTGATCACTTTGTAAAGGATTTGAGACTCCTGCTCATGGATTGCAAGTTTGGTGATCTGGATGATATGTTAATTGATGCAATAATCGCGGGTGTCAGAGAAAAGCGCGTCCAAGAGAGACTGTTAGACAAAGGGGAAGATTTACCGCTACCAAAAGCAATTGAAATCGCCCAGCAGTTTGAACTGTCACAAAAGCAAATTAAAATAGTCAGAGAAGAAGAATCTCAGGTGCAAGCAGTGAAGGTGAAAACAAAATACCAACCAGCAAACAAGAAAACCTTTCAGAAAAATCAGACAAAATTTGTGCAGAAAGAAATACATGCAAATCGACCAAAAAACTGTCCAAGTTGCGGTAAAGACCCACAGCATAAGTGGAACCAAGGAAAATGTCCAGCAAAGGCTCTGTATGCTCATACTGTCACAAACCGAACCACTGGGTGGCAGTATGCCGAAAAGATCAATAAACACAGTCAGTGTGCAGCTGCCATCAGAATCAGAAGATGATGAGATGCTGAGCATAAATATCACACAAACACATGAGCACAGTGATGATAAATGGACAGCAGACATTGAAATTCTGTCTCAGAAGGTGCCATTCAGAATTGATACTGGTGCAAGATGTAACACATTGACTTTAAGTAGTTATCAGGCACTCCTGCATGATGGTGAGCTCAAATGCTCTAATCGAGTGCTGAAGTCCTACTCTAACCACAAGCTGAAGCCTATAGCTGTGGTTGATCTTCTAGCTAAATATAAGGATTCAGAGATTTTAGCAGAATTTGAGATTGTGGACATCTCTCAAGAAAATGTGCTCAGTGGTGCAACAGCAGAAGCTTTAGGCTTAGTTATGCGACTTGATGCATTGCAGCCTACTAACAAGGAAAATAAGACACATTACGGTCACACGACAACAGAACAAAAGATGCCAGCTGGACTAGACGATTACCCAGAGCTGACTCGCACTACTTGAACTTTACCAGGCAAATACACAATTAAAATTGATCCTGATGCAAAAGGTGTAGTCCATCCTGTCCGTCAACCAGCTGCACTGAAAAGAAAATAATAGAGAAACTTCATGAGATGGTTAAAGATGGATACATCACAAAAGTTAGCCAACCGACTAAATGGGTGAGTTCAATGGTAGCAGCTGTTCGTAATGGCAAGATAAGGATCTGCATTGACCCAAGTGACTTGAATAAGGTTATAAAGAGGGAACATTATCCAATGCGAACCATCGAAGAGGTAGTCTCCGCAATGCCTGGTGCTAAAGTCTTCTCAGTCTTGGATGCAAAATCTGGTTTCCTACAAATAGAGCTAGATGAAGCATCGCCATTTTTGACAACCTTTAACACGCCCATTGGTAGATTTAGGTGGCTTAGGTTACCTTTTGGCCTAAAATGCGCACCAGAAATCTTTCAGCGTATTATGGATGAGATGCTTGAGGGCATCAGCGGAGCAATAAGTGTCATGGACGACATTCTTATCGCAGCACCCTCAGTAAAGGAACATGATGAGACCCTCCGCAAAGTCATTTAGAGAGCAACAAGCTATAATCTGAGCCTCAATTTCGACAAATGCCATATTAAGCAATCTTCTGTGCCCTACGTAGGACACCTGATAACATCAAAAGGTCTGAAAGCAGACCCAGGGAAAATAAAGGCTGTCAAGTCCATGCTAACACCGACGGACAAGGATGGTGTTCGCTGCTTTCTAGGTTTTGTCACCTATCTGTCAAAATTCCTGCCTAACCTCAGCGAAGTCGACGCACCTCTAAGGCAGCTCTTGAAAGCAGATGTTGAATTTGCATGGCAACCAGCACAACAGCAAGCGTTTGACAAACTCAAGGACTTGTGCACAAAGTCCCCTGTGCTGCATTTTTTTGATCCATCCAAGCCTGTTGAGATATTCTGTGATGCCAGCAGCAATGGCCTAGGTGCTGTCTTACTTCAGGACAGTCATCCAGTGGCTTTCTCATCCAGGTCTCTGACAGATACAGAAACGCGCTATGCGCAAATTGAGAAGGAGATGCTCTCAATAATTCATGCTTGTGTCAAGTTCCACAATTATATATTTGGAAATCACGTCACAGTGTACAATGACTATAAGCCCCTAGAAGATATTTTCAAAAAGCCACTGCTCTCTACCCCCATGCGAATATAGAGAATGCGGCTCCGCCTGCAGTGGTATGATCTGACTGTGAAGTACAGACGAGGAAAGGATATGGAACTGCCTGACACACTGTCTAGAGCTCAGTTACCCGAAAACAAGCCAGAGATGGAAGGCTTCGAGTGTGTCTCCATGCTCAATCTTGTCTCAGTGAGTGAGCAGAAATATTCAGAGCTCCAGGACTGCACAAAGAAGGAGCTCAGCTGTCTTCAACAAATAATCTGACAGGGTTGGCCAGACCACAGGCGTGATGTACCTAATGCAGTTCAGCCATTTTGGGACTCACAAAGCCAACTTGTCGTTGCTGATGGTGTTGTCTATAAAGGTCTTCGTATAGTCGTACCCCCTTCCACGAGAACATATGCTGAAGCTTATACATCAGTCTCACTTAGGAATAGTAAAGAGCAAGCAGAGAGCTCGCGAGCTCCTATACTGGCCGGGCATGAGTTCTGAAATTGAGCAAATGGTGAAGAATTGCGGCAAGTGTGCAGACTTTCAGAACCGGTTACCTAGACAGCCACTCAAACCAACAGACACGCCTGATCTTCCATTCGAAGAAGTAGCTTCTGACCTGTTTGAGCTTGAAGGAAACCATTATGTTCTGCTAGTGGATTACTACTCAAAATTCATTGAAGTGGAGAGGCTGAAGGGCTTACATTGTCGTGCTGTAATAGAAAAGCTCAAGGCCCAATTCAGCAGACATGAAATCCCAATTATCCTTCGAACAGACAATGGTCCACAATATTCAGCGGAGGAGTTTAAGGATTTCTGTCAAAGTTATGGAATCATTCACAAAACATCATCCCCACATACGCCACACTCCAATGGTGAGGTAGAGCGCGCAGCCCAGACTGTTAAAAAACTTTGGTGTAAAGCTCCAGACAAGCATCTTGCACTGCTTGATTACAGAATGACGCCATTGAAATCAGTAGGCCTTTCACCAGCTCAGCTGCTGATGGCCAGGCGTCCCCGCAACAACCTGCCTGCTGCCCGTCTGCTGCTCTCACCAGCAGCTTACGATCCCCTTAAAGTTAAACGGCATCTAGACAAAGACAAAAGTGTTCAGAAGTTCTACTACGACCGCAAAAGGGCAAGCGGCCCTCGTGCTGCGCTGAAGCCTGGAGATGAAGTAAGGATGCAACCACATCCTGGCGGTCACACTTGGTCTCCTGAAATTGTTGTGAGATCACACTGTGCCCCAAGATCTTATGTTGTAGACTGTGGAAGCAGAGAGTATCGTCCCAACATTCAGCATCTTCGCAAGAGCACAGCAGCTGCTAATGAGTTCCGTCACAGGCTTAACGATGATCAGTGGACAGAGACACCAGAGTCAGTGAGTGTCGAGGGGCCAAAGTTTGTGGATCATCCTAATTCATCCCAAGCATCACCTGCAGAACTCAGGACTGCTAAGCAGACATTGTCAACTGGGCAATATACTACCAGACGAGGCAGAGTGGTGAAGCCTCCAGACAGGCTATGCTTGTAGTCAGGGAAAGGCGTGGTAAAGACACCTTGTGGAAGTGATGTGCTAGCAACCTCTCCTTCCTAGTTACACCTGTTTTTGTTCAACAGTGCATTGTTTGATAAATTGTGTTTTGACTAGGTTACGTGCATGATGTGTTAAAATCCCTTGTATATGTGAACATGCAAGTTTATGCAAATTACAGAGTTAAAGAACAAACACTGCAATGTCTAATACTTGTAATGTCTGTATATATACAAGTGATTATTTTAGCATGGTTTTGTTTAATGCTTAGGAGGAGATGTAATGTATTGTCATTATGGCAGTGTTTCTTTAAATGCCACTCAGGTCTCCGTAGTTGATGTTTCGACTCCTCCCACTTTGTATATGCACTGCTGTACAAGAGCCGAGTATATCTCGTTACCGAAGCTCTGTGTCAGTTGCATGATTTTACATTGAGCATCGTGTCAACGCCACAGCCTACCTGAGTATTGTTGCTGACCATGTCCATCCCTTCATGACCACAGTGTACCCATTTTCTGATGGCTACTTCCAGCAGGATAACGCTCCATGTCATAAAGCGCGACTGATCCCTGACTGGTTTCTTGAACATGTCAATGAGTTCACTGTACTCAAATGGCCTCCACAGTCACCAGATCTCAATCCAATAAAGCACCTTTGGAATGTGGTGGAACGCGAGATTCGCATCATGGATGTGCAGCTGACAAATCTGCAGCAACTGCGTGATGCTATCATGTCAATATGGACCAAAATCTCTAACGAATGTTTCCAGTACCTTGTTGAATCTATGCCACGAAGGATTAAGGCAGTTCTGAAGGCAAAAGGGGGTCCAACACGGTACTAGTAAGGTGTACCTAATAAATGTGTGTATATGTGTATATATATATATATATATATATATATATATATATATATATATATATATATATATATATTACACACATGCACCCATACACACATACACACACATACATGCATATACGCATACATACATATATCTACATCTGCTTACATGTTTACTCTATCCTCGGCTGGAGGCAACTGTCTATATTTAGTTGGGCCACCATAGCTTCCCCACCACTATAGTCCCTATGAATCCCCCACCTTGTGCCCCTCCTACACCTACTCTCACAAACTTATATTGTACTTCCTTCCCCCCTAATTAGCTTCCTGAGCTTGACACTGTACACATTGTCCTGGAGAACTTGCGGGGACATGCTTTGGATTCACTCGCATCTCACACCCCACAGCACACACTTTGCCACTGAGATTGCTTGCCACGTTTGCTTTGCCACTTTTAGCTCCAAGTGCCGTAAGCCACTACCGTACAACACCAGGTCACAGTGTATATTTACTCCCCTTCTCTGCCCTGCATCCAATTGCAATGCATCCCCAAAGCCGTGCCGCCACAAACCTTTAGGGGCACAAGCAGCACAGGTTATGTGTATACCGTGACCCAGGGCACCGGACATAGCAGGTCAGCTTAGGTTTTTAAGAAAGCACAGGTTCTCTAAGATAGTTTTTCACACAGGAGCTAATGATATACGCCTTCAACAGTCAGAGGTTACCAAGAGTAATATTATAGAGGTGTGTAAATTAGCGAAGGCAATGTTCGATGCAGTATGCTCTGGCCCCATCCAAATGCAACGTGGCGATTTAGCCTACAGCAGGCTATGGTCGCTGAACTGCTGCATGTCCGAGTGGTGCTCCAAAAACAGTGTGGGCTTCATAAATAATTGGAGCAATTTTGAGGGTAAGGCTGGCCTGTTAGGGCGGGATGGTATCCATCCCACTCAGGAAGGTGCTGCTCTTGTTTCTTGTAGTGTAGGTCATAGTCTCAGAACATCACTAGTTAACAAGTGACTGTCCAGAGACAAGGCCAGGGATCAGACAGACAGGCTAAACCGACCGCCTGCTAGCTGCACAGAGTCGCCACCAGGATCCACCAAATTGAGACTGTGTCTGTCCCCCGAGCAAAACCAAAATATAGGAATTATCAGAAAGTCTGTTTTAGTAACCTGATTAACATTAAATTAAATAGGACTGAATGCACAGCCAGCACCTCTGATCTAAAGATAGTATTGTTGAATATCAGATCTCTTACGTCAAAAGCGCTTACTATAAATAAAATTATTACCGACAAGGAGTTTAAAATAATGTGTTTGACAGAAACGTGGATTAAACCGAATGAATATGTAGCATTAAATGAAGCGAGTCCTCCTGGGTATAGTTACATACACCAACCCCGTCTAAATGGCAGAGGAGGCGGAGTTGCAGCTATTTATAATAATAATCTAAGCGTCACACAAAAGACTAAACACAAATGTAAAACATTTGAAGTTCTTTACACCAACATAAAATATTTAGTGTCCAAAAGCAGGTCCAGTCAGTCAATTCCACTAATTATTATTTATAGACCCCCAGGGCCCTACTCTGATTTTCTCATAGAATTTGCAGATTTCATCACAAATTTAGCTACTTCTTTAGACAAAGCATTAATTATTGGTGACTTTAACCCTCTGGAGTCTGAATTGCCGCCGTCGCCCAAACGTGCTTTTTTCAGATGCCAGCAAAGAGAGCTTAATCTGCTCGGTCATATTTGATCAAACATGTCAAAGTAATACATCATTTAAATCTGTAAAGGGTCTACTTTAATTTGTGTATGCTTACTATATAAACAAAACGTTTTATTTTTTTTAAATGAATAAAATATTCAGGGTGCGCCATCTGTCGCCTTTGTCTGCGTGATCTTCGTTTAGAAACACGTCACCAAAAAGCGCTGAAACTCGGCCAATAGCTGACACATGGAAGTAAAAAATATATATTTAGACAGCTTAAAGTGTGTAGTTTTAGAATAAGTCGGTGAAATAAAAAAAAACATATGTTTCCGAAGAATATAAATCATGTGAAACCAAGCAGAGGCACAGATTTTCCACGGACACGCCCCCAGCTATTCGCAGGTAAAACAGTTCACACGTTGAGTCACACACACACATGCCCCCCGGACAGTGGCATAAAACAATGCCAGAGAATTTACCTTTTCATCTGAAGAAGATTGCGATTCCGACGAGGAGCGTTTGCATTTTGAAGAGCGAGGACTTTCCAGCAAGTTGCTACGATGAGTAAGTTATTTAGTCTTACATTCTGATCATATAAAACTCATATTGTTTGTAGACATCTCTGCCTAGCTTTTGTCAGCATTGCCTTTTAATGTTACAACAAAAATCCGCCAATATCTGCTCATTTGTAACATTAACTGTTTGTAATTGTATGCCCTAAATATTGTTGACGTTATATAAAGTTATATTTTAGCCTCAGTTCAGTTTTGGTTAGTGTCACTTATCATCCTGAAAGGCTGTTATGTAGTGTTAGCCAGCAGAGATGTTCCGGAATGCTGAGGTGTAAATGCTATATGTACAATGCATGCTAACAAATATATATTGTTCAAGTGTATTCATCAAAAATACTGAAAAATATATTGTTTGGTTATTTTTAGGAGTGTGGCTGCATCACCCTTGCCTTCACTGAAAACTCACACCAGGCCACGCAGGTGTCGCTCCATTTTGAGTTCGACCGAGAATCATCCTGAGTAAGTACATATGTAACCAGGTTAAAAAGACAACGGGTTATTCATGTTATTTAGGCTTTGTGTTAAGTGTGTGACACACAGTGTGTACTAATGCACTTTTCTATACACTGCTAAAAGGTTTCGCTGGCCCTTTAAGAAACAAAACTATAACGCAAAAGGGTTGTTTCCTTCCGGTAAAAAAAAACAACAGAGCGCAACATCTAATTGGTGCACGTGTATTTAGCCACAAAGAATGCCCGATTTCTTTTGGGATATATCTCGTTTGGTGTGGAAAAGAAGCGTAAGTGATTAAATATCAGTATAAGACTTTCTTATATAGTTTTGCGTATAATTTTATGTGGACCAGAGATATTGAGATGTGGTTACTCTGTTTAATCAAGAGGGGAGAAAGTGCTTCGTGAGCCCCGTGTGTTTCTGGGTGAGCGGGAAGCATCAGAGTAAGTTTTGTTCACTGTTCATAATTCCACAAAATGGGTTCATTTGCCATGTACATGTATGTTTATTGAAATGGATTCTGTATTTTATTTCTTTAATATGTGTAGAGAAGGAACGAGTCTGTAATATCCGGTGATAGCATGTGCCAGAGTGGTGGTAAAAAGTAAGTTTGAGACATTGTAATTAATTTCATTCTCTCTATAAATTCATTGTTATAAGTTATTTAATGTGATGTAATAATCCAGGTTTAAAGGTGAGAGCATGTTATGTTGTGTAATGATATTTGCACTGTGTTATCTGTATTATGCACTAATTACACACAATGTAACGGTATGAAGGATCGTATTTTCATGTACTTTTCATGTTACTTAAGCAGCCTTATTCAGACTTCTGTGCAGATGTTATATTCATGTCTTTTTGTTTCCTAACAAAAAGGGCTGCTACCGTTGTCTATGTTCGTGGGTTTATGTTATGTCTGTATTAGTTGGGTAAACAAAGAGTTTTGTTCATTACCGTTGTGACTTGTAACAATTATATTAGCACTGTGATAAGAGAAGTGGACTTTTTGTTTGTTAACCAGTTATTCACTAGTCCTACCTTTCTACCTCCATCTTCCCCAAAGTTTGCATAGTTAACGCTGCACTGCTTAACGTGCAGTCTGAAAATAAAAGATCCCCGTTAACATATATTATCTGTGTCCGTGGTCATTATTAGTTCATCTCCCAGGCTACAGAGATTTTGGTACCAGGAGTGGGGTTTCATTGCTTATTTTGTGGTGAAAGTCGGGTAGGACAAGGTGTAACATAGACAACGGTAGTGGTAAAGGCAGGTCGAGGACCAGTGCTGAGGATGCTGATGAGGTGAAGTGTGACGTGCTCGGAGAGCCTGCAGAGAAATAAAGGACCGTCTTCCAGTGTTGCAGAAGGGTGTTCATGTCAGAGCTGACATCATCAACAAAGGAAGCAAAAAAAGGGATTTCCTGTTCTGGCTGGATAGCAGTAACTGCGACTAATCTGTGATTGATTAACTAAGGTAAAGACATCATAAGAACATGGATCAGGATGACAATGTGTTGGCTGCTCAGGCTGGGACCAGCCATGATGAGGACAATGCTGCGGCTGGAGGCCGTGGTGATGGAGGTAATTCAGTGACACAGCTGCAGTCACAAATTCCAGAGCTAGGGCGAAGACACGACCAAGTACTGTCTACCCTTGCTAATATGAGTAATGTGTCAACCAGATCCTATGTGTACATTCCAAGAGAACGTCACATTGTACCATTTAGTGGTGATCTTTCTAAAGACGGTCAGACTGTAGATGAGTTCATTGATGAGGTTGAACATGTAATCAGAGTGAGGGGTTTAAACACTGATGATCAAGTAGACTTTATCCTTTCTCATTTAAGGGGCTCTGCCCTAGATGAAGTTAAGCTGTGTATGGGAGGGGAAGCAAAACAACCTCAAGATCTTTTTTCATATTTGAGGGGTGCCTTTAGAGAGAAACGTACCACACCACAGTTGTTGTATGCTTTTTATGCACGCAGACAATTAGAGGGAGAAGATTTCCGTGACTACTCTCATGCTCTTTCTCAGCTTCTCAATTCCTCTCTCCAGCAGTCGACAAATGTTGTTTCTGACACACAGTTAACCTTAAGAGACCAGTTCATAGAAGGGGCAAGAGATGCCACCCTGCGTAGAGAGTTGCGTAAGCTTGTTAGAGATAAACCTCAGTCCTCCCTGTTCGATGTTCATGAAGAGGCTATGATGTGGGTGGTGGAAGACCGACCCCGTGGTCTTAGTGTTGCAAGGGCTCGAAGCATGGCCAATACCGGTTGTGGGGAAACGTTAGAACAGTCAAGCCCAGCTAGCAACGCAAACAATGATATGGCAGTAGCCTTACAAGAGGTAGTAAAGATAATCAGTCAGCAGGGTAAAGCTATTGGTGAACTCACTAATGCAGTTTGTGAACTTACCATGCAAAGTGGCGGTTCATATAGCAATCAAAGTGGGAAGCCAAAATATAAGCCCAGGTATACAGAGGACGGCCAACCAATCTGCCTAATGTGTGATGGGGTAGGTCACATTGCTAGACAGTGTACCTCATCACGTAATTCCAAAGACCACTCCACGGCCACTACAGGTTCGCCGGTACAGGGAAACGGGGTCCCTCCTTTGCGGTGAGCCGAGCAATGCGAGGAAAGCCTGAAGGCTCAACATGCAGCACATTAACCAAAGAACGATTCCTGGAGCGGGCGGTTGGGAGGTGCCCTGAAGTTGACATCCACATTGGTGGTGTTCCAGTTAGATGCCTTCTGGACACAGGAAGTAATGTACCTTGACGGAAAGCTTCTTCCGAGAGCACCTACATGGGGAAGACAAAGACCTTCATTGTACTGCTAAGTGGTTAAAGATAACTGCCGCCAATAAGCTACCCTTGCCATATTTGGGATATGTTGAATTATACATTGAAGTGATGGGTTTAACTGTACCCGAGTGTGGGTAATAATAATTCGTGACGGGGATGCTGCAGATCCAGACTCCTCTTCTTTGGGCATAATAGGCATGAATATTGCTCAGAGGTGCAGACAGCTTGTACTTACAGAGTTTGACACCACCCTTGGAGAAAATCTTGACTTTGTGTGGCGAGACGCCTTTCATCGTGTACAGGAAGCTGAAGTAGTCAAACCACGGTCAGTAGCAAGAGTGAATGGCCAGAACAAGACTCATGTGCCAGCATCTTCTGTAGCTACAATCTATGCTAGAGTAAATAAGAGATTTAATGGTCCAGAATCCTGTCTGCTGCTGGAACCGGGGAACACACCACTACCTGGTGGATTGATTGCCTTGCCTACCATAGTGTCCTCAGGTGATCGGGTGTTTCCCATTCAGGTGGTGAATTTTTCTGTGGAGGATGTTTGGCTGCCCTCAAAAGCTAATTTAGGAATGCTTCACCCCTGTCAGTGTGTTGAGATTAATCCTTGTGAGGTAAGGTTTCACCGTATCACTGTTGACCAGGAAGAGGTGACGATGGAGCAGGAACCTAAGCAAGAGTCTGACGCTGACCTAAAAGATCTGTTAAGTAGGCTGCGTGTAGGAGGCACTCCAGAAACATGAGATCCCCTTGACGGATGAAACTCCTATCTCTCAGCCATACCGCCGCATACCACCTACTCAGTTTGAAGAGGTCAGAGAACACATCTCTGGGTTACTTAAGAAGGGTGTCATACAAGAAAGCTTCAGTCCCTATGCTTCACCGGTTGTGTTGGTGCGCAAGGCTGACGGAAGCCTGAGGCTGTACGTGGATTATAGGAGACTAAATGCTAAGACCAAACGCCATGCCTTCCCATTGCCTCGTATCGATGAGAGCCTGGATGCGTTATATCGGGCACAGATTTTCTCAACAATAGACCTTGCGAGCAGTTAACATCAAGTTGCAGTCCATGAGAAGGACTGTCACAAGACTGCATTTATTACCCCTTTTGGACTCTATCAATACCGCCGTATGCCGTTTGGGCTTTGCAATGCCCCTGCCAGATTTCGGCGCCTCATGCAGGCCACCATGAGCGACTTAGTGTTCCAAATTGTACTTATCTACTTGGATGACTTGTTGGTGTATTCATCCACCAGGATGCTGAGTATGATGGCTGTGTGGCGATCTGTAACTCGCTTAGGACAGGATCAGCCCTGGGACTAGACTTGCTCGCAGCAGGAGTGGAACAAGGTACAGTCAGACAACAACTGGCTTCATTGGCCATGGATGATGAGGATGTTGGGTGTGAAAATACCCCCACCTTACCGGGATATTCAAAAGCCAAACTCCAACAATTTCAGGAAACTGATCCGACGCTCAGTGAGTTCAAAAGTTCTGAACCGCAAAGAAACCTACCCAAGAGAGACTAGGTTCGTCCAAAAGTGTGCGTTCTCTGCTCAAACAATGGCAAAAGATCAGAGAAAAAGATGGCCTTTTGTACCGTGTAATCGATGATGTGCATGCTGGGGAATGTGACCAGTTATTGCTACCCACCTGCTTGATGGATCAAGTTTTGAATAGTGTTTACAACCAGATGGGGCATCAGGGTATTGAGAGGACCCTGGGACTGTTGAGGCAAAGATGTTTTTGGGGAGGAATGTATGAAGATGTAGAATGGTGGGTGAAGAAATGTCAGCGATGTGTACTAGCAAAGATGCCGCACCCTAAAATTGGAGCGCCCTGGACACCGTTTGTAGCCTCCCGGCCGCTTGAAGTTGTAGCAGTAGACTTTACCACACTTGAACCAGCCACGGACGGGCGGGAAAATGTTCTCATAGTAACTGATGTGTTCACCAAGTTCAGTCAAGCCTTTCCCACCCGCGATCAGAAGGCAGAGACCACTGCAAATATCCTTTTAAGAGAGTGGTTCTTAAAGTATGGAGTGCCACAATGTTTGCATTCTGATCAAGGCAGGAACTTTGAAAGCGATGTGATTTTGAGCTCTGCAAGCTGTATGGAGTTAAAAGACTCACACAACCCCACACCATCCCCAGGGAAACCCTCAATGTGAGAGATTTAATAGGACTCTACATGAGCTCCTAAAGTCTCTACCACCTAAGAAAAAGCGCAGATGGCCTGAACATTTATCTGAGCTTGTGTATGCATATAATGTAAACCCACACTGCCTACAGGGTACTCGCCGTACTATCTGCTGTTTGGGATCCATCCTCATTTGCCGATTGATGCACTTCTGGGTCAAAAACCTGAAACAGATAATGTACCTGATTGGCTGAAAGTGCACCAAGAACGTCTCCGAAAAGCACATGCTCAAGCTAAGGAATACGCAGAGAGGAAGGCTGCAGAGAGAGCAATGCACCAAGGTGAGAAGGTATACTGCCCCACTGTAGAGATTGGGCAGCATGTGTACCTGCGACATCGACCACCTGGCAGAAATAAGATTCAGGATGCGTGGTCATCCACAGTGTACAAAGTGGTAGAGATTCAGGGAACCATGTACACAGTAGAGCCTGTTGGAGGTTAACATATATTATCTGTGTCCGTGGTCATTATTAGTTCATCTCACGGGCTACACATATTTTATATTTTCTTAAATTATATTTAGTTTGAATCATTATTGCATTGTATGACATATGCAAACAACTTTATCAATGACAATATTATTTGCTCAGCTGTAAATGGTGATGGTGTAAATGTCTGAGATGCATTATGGCAGGGGTGGCCAACCAGTCAGAGACCGAGAGCCACATTTTTCACTGTGTTCCCGCAAAGAGCCACATCATACACATGGACACACATGAACATCACCCATCCCTTCCTCTTACACACACACACACACACACACACACACACACACACACACACACCTCTGCTCAGCCAGATTTATTGTAAATGTCACACACCAACATAATGACAGAAATTGACTCCTACAGTTCTAAGACCACAGGACAGTCATTTTCAACAATGACCATTGTGTGCACTGTCTCACACACACAAACTCTGTTTAACCAAGTCCACAAACAAAAATATAATAATTTACAATAGCGTTTTTCTTTTACTATGCATGTTACTTAGTGGGACTTTTGGCATTCCAAAACGATGGGCCACACCAACGATAATATTTTAGGGATGCACCGAAATGAAAATTTAATTCAAAAGTCAATGAAATCCATAATTTTTTGTGTTCACTGGAAAACTTTTCTGCCTTTTCAAAAACGTCCTCTACAGACTGAGTGCGCATGCTCGGATTGACTTTACTTTTCTGCGATTTGGAGAAACTCTTTGCAGATACACCCCCTCTTGAAATTTCAGCATTGCATGTTTTGCACATCGCTATCCACACACCGCAGACATGTTGCTCTTATCCAGATAACCGTGTGCTGCTGCGCTTTTTTATTGCGTCATTACAATTGTGTTTCTGCCGTGTTGTTTCGGTGATTTAGGGATTTCCGAAATTCTTGGTGCATCCCATAATTTATGATTGGCCTCATGCCAAGGTCTGATAGACCGAAAAGTTTCCCAGTAGGGGGCAAGCTCATTTAAGTCTCAAAAATCGATATGAACGTAAGAGCCGCATGAAACCAGCCAAGAGCCGCATGCTCATGCGAGCAGGTTGGCCCCCTGCATTATGGTCTATGGCCCATCAACAAACATTTATCTGTCCTACTGCCCATCAACAAATAGGCCTATAGGCTATACTATGCATGCTAACAAATATATATTGTTCAAGTTTATTCATCATCCTAAAATATGTTGTTTGATTATTTTTAGGAATGTGGCTGCATCACCCTTGCCTTCACTGAAAACTCACACCAGGCCATGCAGGCGTCGCTCCATTTTGAATTCGACCGAGAATCATCCTGAGTAAGTACATATTTTATATTTTCTTAAATTATATTTAGTTTGAATCATTATTGCATTGAATGACATATGCAAACAACTTTACTAATGACACAATTAGTGATGTTCGTGTGTGTGTTTCATAAACAGATGTGATCAAGCACCTGCTCCAAAAAAGGGCAAAGGCAGCACACACAGTCCACCATGTCATGGAAGGATCAGACAGATAACGACACAGTTCCACAGACTCTGCGATTCCTGTCCGCACATAAACCTGGACCTCAACTGAGGTCTTCTGACTCTCATTCTCCATGTAGTCTATATAAAATGTTTTTCCCGTAGAGTGTTGTGTCAACTCTGTGCCACAACACAAATGCTCAAGCTGCCAAGTCAATAGCTAAGGGACACAAATACAAATAGATAGATGTAACCGTGAGTGAGATGTATCGCTACATTGGGCTCTTATTTTACATGGCAATGGTAAAGTTGCCCTACATCATAGACTACTGGTGACAGAGCAGAATTTTCACGGTTCCCTTTCCAGCAACTATTATGTCAAGGGACAGATACAGGACAACTTTGTGGAATGTACACATGAGTCACCCAGATGCAGACAAAGAAAACGACAGAAAGAGGGGCACATCTGAAAATGACCGTCTGTTCAGAGTGAAACCGCTTATGGACACAATCCGTAAGACATGCAAAGCAATTTATCATCCTAGAAGACATTTAGCCATGGATGAGAGGATGGTAGCATGCAAAGCTAACACTGGGAGGACACAGTACATGAAAGCCAAGCCAACTAAGTGGGGGTTCAAGTTGTTTGTTCTTGCCGATTCCTCAAATGGATACACTATTATTATTTAATGCATAGTATTGTAGCCCTACAGGCTAGGATTTGCGGAACCCTACTGTACTGTATTGTTATTGTTTTTGTTGTACTCTTTATTTTTTATACATACTGTACTGTATTGTTTTATTGTTACACAATTCCCTTTTTAATGCTGCCCTTGCTAATGTGTATTTTAAGTTGTAGTACTGTACTTCTCACTCAGATTCTGGCTCAGTGATCCACAGCTCATTATGTAATCAACAGCTCATTATGCGACCCATTGTCTACGAAGCTGTCAGTCACAGCATGTCGACGCCTCTTCGCATATGGCCTTTCAAAGTAGAAAGTGTCTTTTAAATTTTAAATCAAAGTATTGTTTAATGTGAATGAGCAGGCAGGATGATTTTCACTTGATAAAAAAAAAACCTACATTAGAAGCTCTGTTCTCAAAAAGTCTTGGGAAAACATGTTTACTATAGGTTTTGTGGCCTTATATCAGTGAGCTTTTTTTTTTAGCTTTTTTAAAAACCACGCATAAACCTTATTTTGTCAAAAATACAAACACACACATATGTTGTTTACATATTATGGTAGCCCAGTTTGTGCTGAATACAGTGTAATAAGTCTTTTTTTCAATAATATATTTCAAAAGCAACTAAAAAGAACCAAATGTGTGAACATGTCAAAATCTCTCAAGGGGCCAAAAACACCCTCAGACTCCAGAGGGTTAATATTCATTTTGATAATCAGGAAGACTCCTTGAGAGCAGCAGTTGTGTCCATTCTAGATTCAGTTGGAATTAATCAGAATGTTATAGGACCCACTTATAGTGGTGGACACACTCTTGATTTATTGTTAACATTTGGATTAAAAATTAAAAACTCAGTCATAATTCCACAGTCGGAAGCTATTTCAGACCATTATCTCATCTCTTTTAAAATCTGCCTCAGTCATTGCATTACTACCTCACCACGTTACTGTGTTAAGCGTACTTTCACGTCAGCTACAGCAGCATTTTATCAATAATCTTTTGGAAAATACGATATGAAATAGATCTCATCCTGACCCCGCAGAGCTGGACTGGGCCACTGAATACCTCAAATAAATGTTACGTTATACTCCAGATGATGTAGCTCCCCTTAAGACCAAAATGATTAGGGAGAAAAAATTAGCACAGTGGTATAATGATCATACGCGCACCTTAAAACAGACCACTCGAAACACGCTGCTAAAGAAATATTGTGTTGGGCTCAACGTTAGTGCAGCTTTTGACACCATTGATCAAACTATACTGCTTGCTATACCTGAGAATGTTGTTATGTATGTGGAATAAAGGGAACAGCTTTCCTCTTGGTTTAGGTCTTATTTGACTGATCGCTATAAGTTTGTTGATGTAAATGGTGAGTTCTCCACACTCTTTGAGGTAAAGTTTGGTGTTCCTTAAGGATCTGTCTTAGCCCCACTGCTTTTCTCTTTATATATGCTGCCTCTTGGTGAAATCATACATAAACATGGTATTCGCTTCCATTGCTATGCTGATGATACACAGTTACATATTTCAGCAAAGCCAGATAAGAGAGATCAGCTTAACAATGTTGAGGAGTGTGTAAAGGACATTAGACAGTGGATGCTTGATAACTTTCTTCTGCTCAACTCAGATAAGACGGAAGTACTTTTACTAGGACCACAAGCAGCTAGAAGCAAACTTTCTGATTACGTAGCATCTCTGGATAGTGTTTCTGTTTCAGCGTGTACGGCTGTTTCAGCGTGTGACCCTAGTCTTTTCTTTGAAGCTCATGTGAATAATATTACCAGGATCTCCTTCTTTCACCTTAGAAATATTGCTAAAATTAGAAATACAGTGGTACCTCGACATACGAGTTTAAATCATTCCGTAACCTTGCTCGTATTTCAAATTGCTTGTATTTCAAAGCAAATTTCCCCATTGAAATTAATTGAAATGCCATTAATCCGTTCCAGCTCCCACAATGCCACCCCAGTTGTTTTTGTTACGTGTTTTTAAATGAGAAAAAATTTATAAATGACAAATATTGTATAAAAACATAATAAAAGAGAATGTAAAGATATAATAAGGTTATAATTAGTGTATTTTCCTTGGAGATGAGACGACTTGAGCTAACGAAAACGCTGGTGGTGTGTGTGTGTGTGTGTGTGTGTGTGGGGGGGTTGTTATAGGCGATAAGCGGAGGCGGAGGGAAAACTCTTTTTTTTACTATCACTCCTGCACACTACGTATCCCTTAACTTTTTCTTCTTTGCTTATCTTAATTTTCGGCACAGTCTTCGCATTCTGGCTTCGATTCGCCATCTAGCAGCAGCGTCTCGAGCTCGTATCTCAAGTTTTTGCTCGCGTATCAAAGCAAAAAATCGACCGAGTGACCGCTCGTATCTCAAAAAACTTGTATGTTAGGGCACTCGTATGTCGAGTCACCACTGTATGATGTTGTTACAGGATACAGAAAAACTAGTTCATGCACCACAGTATCTGAGTGAACTTATTTACCAATATGATCCTCCACGCCTACTTAGATCAAAAGGTGCAGGCTATCTGCTGGTTCCTCAAATAATGAAGACTACAGCAGGGGGCAGATCTTTCTCTTATAAAGCCCCACAGTTATGGAACAGCCTTCCAATCAGTGGCAGTTTATCTTCCCACAAAGAGCAAACGAGCTGTTAATTCGCTCTCTATCTCCGGGTCGATGGCATCGTACATGTGTCTCCCATGGAAAACTTTTATTCTGAGCAGTCCATAGATCTGCAGTGGTGGAAAGTCGGCAAAAGTTTTCTATATTTCTTTCTCCATTTCCATATATGCAACATTGCATAAGGTTGCATATATTCAACATTATACACACACACACACACACACACACACACACACACACACACACACACACATCTGTAGTGCTATGCTTTGCATGCAGATGTTTTTTTTTTAAGTGGTATTTTTTGCAGTTGACAAGAGCTTTTCACCAACACATAATCTACACTTAACCATTATTCCTTTCTACTTTTTCTCCACAATTTCAAAATAATAAGAATATTTACATCACAGTAATGTTATGCCCTGGTTTGCCATCTCCGCTTCTGACCAGCTTCTGTTCCCGTTGCTCGCACGTATGAATGCGCGATTCTATGTGACTACGCTCATTTTAATTCAGTATCTATTTTTTTATGCAAAATAATTTAACTGAAAAGTAACTCGCATTACTTTTTTTAAAAAGTAACTCAGATATTAATGTGTAAATTTATAAAGTAACACGCTAGTTACTCCAGAAAAGTAATATTATTATGTAACGCACGTTACTTGTAACGCGTTACCCCAACACTGGTGATATGAACTTTCATACAACAATAAGGACAATTAATAATCCATATCCTTCTCTTCCTGTCACCCTCTTTTCTCTCTCGCTCTCCCTCTCTCTCGGTCAAGTTGAACATGCTCCTGAGGCTCCAGTGAGCACTGTTTCTGCCCTCTCCCTTCGTGGATCTTCCCACTTCGTCCAGGCCTGCCTCTGGATAGTGTTCTCTTCGACTGGAGGCCACTCTGTGCAGCTCGGGACGGTTTCTTATCAACGCATTGGGTGGTTCAATGAAATTCCGAAATAAGAACGGGTGCTTTGGGGATGGATTGGACTGTAGTTAATGTCCACAGTCTGCTACACTGACTCAGGACTACTTTTGCTTCTGATCATCATCACTGTACCCTGCAACATCGTATATCTGCTATAAATGGACATTTGGTGCAACTCAGATGAGGATCCCTCTTGAGTCTGGTTCCTCTCAAGGTTTCTTCCTCATGCCATCTCGGGGAGTTTTTCCTTGCCACAGTCGCCACCGGCTTGCTCATCAGGGACAAACTTACTTATAAAGAACATATTCACTTTTAATCACCACATTATCTGTGTGACAATGTTCATTGTTAAAAGCGCTATACAAATAGAAATTAATTGAATTGAATTGAATGACTACAAAGCATGCACAATTAGGGGAAACAATTCCATGAATGCCAGAAGTTAAATGGGCAGATATGCAGCCCACATGTTTGGACGGGCCAAGTAAGGGTTTGCATTGGCTGGGAGTTCTGGGTCCTCTTCCAGTTAAAGAGTGACCCAGAGCTCCCAGCCAATGCAAATCCTTACTTGGCCCATCCAAACATGTGGGCTGCATATCTGCCCATTTAACTTCTGGCATTCGTGGAATTGTTTCCCCTAATTGTGCTGTACTGCAATCCCTCCAACTCTTATACAGCCTCTTTTGATCTAGCAAATGACTGTTTTTCAAGCACCAGGGCTGGCCACGGACAAAATCTGCTGCCTTCTGGTAGTGCCATGGGCGATCTGTTGACCATGGAGATGTCCCTGTAAAGGGAATCACTGCTCGCAGGTTAAATCCTCTGCGTACAAAAGATGGACCAAGGTAATAAAGCTGGGGCCAAAGCCTATTCGCTTTAGGATGCTGAAAAGAAACACATGAGAGCCCTGTCAAAAGCCTTCTCCTGGTCCAGGCTTATCAAAACTATCTGCACTTGGCATTGTTTAACCCATGCCAACACATCCCTGATCAGTGCCAGGTTCAAACCCTCCAGGCACTGCGTTTGTCTGATCAGGGTGAACTACCTGGGCCATCACCTCTCTCAGACGGTGGCCCAATACCTTGGCCAAGATCTTATAGTCAGTTGTCCGTAGCATGATCGGCCTCCACCTGGCCAAGTCTGCTCTATCTCCCTACTTATGAAGAAGAGAGATTAACCCCACCTTAGCCGATGGGTCAGAGCTCTGCACTCTAATGCCTCCTCTTAAACTGTCAGCAGGTCTCTATTCAGTCCCTGTCCCCTCCCAGGTCTCCTCACCATCACCTGGGACCATCCTTCATCTTCAGTTACCCATTTTTCCTGTGTTCTACCCCCTTCCTCCTGAAAGTCTGTTACAAGAGGAGGTCGACTCCCTTCCCCACATTTGGCCCTCTTACCTATGGCTTGTCTGGTTCTCATGTGGACATCTCCTGTGAGAAGGTTCAATTTTCACCTCTGCTCCAATCATGAACGTTTTGGCCTCCTGTCCTCTGATGTTGTTTCTGCCTGCCTTGTTTGCCAACCCTTAGAAGGCACTGCTCTTCCCTCCATCTCCTGCCCAAAGTCACCTTTCTCCAGGCCATCCTCAGGCTCTGCAACTGCCCACTCCGGTTGAGCCAGGCTGGAGGGTGCACCCAAGCTCTTCAGGGCTTCTGCCCAACTCGTGGGGCTCCATACACTTGCCAAGGATTAAAGAACTCTATTGGATCCACTACAACTGCCAAGGGCACATGTGGTAATTCTTCACCAGCAGGTGTTCCTTCCACTGGTTGTGAAAACAGACGAAAACCCATGTTTTCGGCTGATATCACAATCACAATAGCCCATCTCGTGAAGAACATTGCCTGCCTCACTTGGCCCCATGTGGGTCTCCTTCTCTGCCCATTTTGACGGCTCTGATTCTCTCTGAGCCATCTCCGCCTTGTCTTGCACTCCCTCTTGGAGCACACCTGAAGCCTCCAACTCTTCTGAGGACAGGCTTGCAAAGGTGCCTCTCCGAGAGGGGCAGTGTCGAAACAAATGTTCTTTACTTCCGCAAAGGCTGCAGGTATTTGTTGCGTCACATTCTGCCACTGCGTGGCCCTCCACCGCATAGGGACACCTTTGCCAACCCCTCTACTGCCTAGCACCCCGCACCACCGGCAGTAAAGGGGTTGGCCAGGGTAATGAAGAAAACCCTGGTGAGGCCCAATAGCAAAGCTGCCTGGGGGATGCAACAGGCCCCCAGGTACCATGGGCTCTACCTTCAGCCTCACCAGGTATCTCCCTTTTCCATTCCAGATGCCATAACGGCCACAGATTTTCTCTCCCACTGACACAGAGGAGCAGTACCTCCCCACAAAGGACCTGATGTCATTAACTGTGACAAAGGAGTTATATAGGTGGACCATCTGTGGGACCATGTGAGGCACTAGTCATAATCCACAGAGAACTTACTCTCTGAGTTGTCTGGAGCACTGGTCAAAAAAGTAAGAGCAGTCCACAAAGGAGGCAAAAGTCACATCCAAGAAACCAGACAATGTAACATTCTGTAAGCAGAAGATCTTTGAGGCAGCCATCGTGCGGAGATCATAGATCCTGCAAAATTCGGAGGACCACCCAATACCATCCAAAGCATTTCTTCACTTACGCCGTCACATCCTTCTGCAGCTCCACTCTTACGCTATGTCAAAGCCGCACCACTCGGGCTGGCATTTTTTTGCCTTCTTGCGGCATCAAGCTAAGATTCTACACTTGATCTGAGCCAAAAGGCAGAAGAGCGATAACCTGATTGACTACTGGACGGTAGTTATTGAGCCACTCTTCAGGATATTACGCAGCGCAGTGGTGAAAGAGTTGTAGAAGCTAGCAACAAGATTTAGATAAAAGTCTAGCCATGCTAATTATTTTCTTGGAACATATGTGATGAACCCACATTTACATTTTATTTCTCTATTGTATTGTTTTATTTTGATTTGATTCTGTATTTTATTTTGTCATAAGGTCATCTGTTTGTCTGATTAAGTACATGGCAATAACATAAGGATAAGTAATATACAGTGGTAAAGATGTTATCAATGTTTAATCCTCTTATGCTTTGTTTGCATGGAGAGCAGAGAAAAAAAAAAAACATAGAAAAGAGTTCATGAGCAGGTCAACTCATAATAGGCCATATCCACCTAAGAAGAGTGGTGGTAAACTTAATTCAGCCCAGACCACAGAGGTTAAAGACAGAAGTGCTGATGTTAAGAAAAAGTTTGCTGATACCAAGAAGGAGGCGCCTACAGGTCCTACGTTTCATTATTGCAAGAAACCGGGTCATGTCTTGTCGGAGTGCCTAATTCTTCAAAGAAAGAGAGAAAAGGGGCCCTCGCCTAATGCTTTGGTGAAGTCTGTCACAGAAATGCCTATTGAGTTTGGTTCACGTGAATCATTTTGTCCTTATGATGCCAAAAAGGCTGAGTCGTCTGATCTTCTGAGGGAAGAGTTTCTTCCTTTCGTGTCAGAGGGATTTGTTTCTCCAAGTGAAAATTCTCCTTCTCAACCCATTCGAATTCTCCGTGATACTGGGGCTTCCCAATCACTTTTGTTAAAAGAGGCATTGCCCTCCTGTGGAAGTGAAGACAAGGCGATAGGGGACTTTATTCTTGTTCAGGGTATTGAGGGGAGAATTGTGACCGTACCTTTGCACTCCGTGTTTCTGAAGTCAGACTTAGTAACAGGACAAGTTAAAGTGGGGCTCATGTCCAGCCTCCCTGTCAAAGGTATTTCTCTTTTACTCGGCAATGACTTAGCTGGTGGAAAAGTCGTTCCCTCTGTTCAGTTGACCTCTAAGCCAAGCATTAAAGATGAGTCTAAGTTAGACTTGGAGTTTTTCCCTTCATGTGCAGTGACTCGAGCTATGGCCAACCAGGCAGGAGAAGAGGAGAACTCTGTACAATCTAGCACGTTGTTGAAGCATGACCTTGATTGTTCAGGTCATAGGTTAGATAGTGGCTCTAGTAAGAGTTCATGTTTTAATGAGTTGTCAGATACTTTTCTTGGAGCAGTCTTTGATCAAGATGTTATTAGTTCGCCACAAGAAGTTGGGAACGATTCGCATGTGTCTGATGGTTTATCTTTGTCAAGAAAGCAATTAATCACTGAGCAAAGCAGTGACCCTGAGATTGCTGAATTGAGAGAAAAAGCTCTCCCTGATGAGGAAATTGTCAAAGTGCCCATTGGGTTTTACCTGAAAGACAGGGTTTTGATGCGGAAATGGCGTCCTCCTGATATTCCTGCCAATGAAGATTGGGCAGTTATTAACCAAGTTGTTGTACCTAAAGTTTATAGGAAGGACATACTTACCATGGCACATAGCTTACCTCTAGGTGGTCATCTTGGTGTTAACAAGACTGTTAACAAGATCATGAAGCAATTCTTCTGGCCAGGTTTGCGCAAAGATGTTGCAAACTTCTGTCGCACATGCCACACTTGTCAGGTGGTGGGTAAACACCAGTTTGACCCTCCTGTGGCACCATTGAAACCTATCCCAGCCTTTGGTGAGCCTTTCTCAAGGGTTATTGTGGATTGTGTGGGCCTTTACCCAGAACAAGAACTGGAAATGAGTACATGGTGACTATCATGTGTGCTTCAACAAGGTTCCCTGAAGCAATTCCACTCAGAAATATCAAAGCAGCCACCGTTTCTAGGGCCTTGATAAAGTTTTTCACTTTGTTTGGGCTGCCAAAAGAGATTCAATCGGATCAGGGTAGTAATTTTACCTCCGGATTATTCCAGCAGGTTATTTACCAGTTGGGAATCAAGCAGATTACATCAAGTGCATATCATCCTGAGAGCCAAGGTGCTTTAGAAAGATTTCATTCCACCCTGAAAACCATGATTCGGACATACTGCTTTGAGAATGAGAAGGATTGGGATGAAGGTGTTCATTTGTTGTTGTTTGCGGCTAGAGAGTCAATCCAAGAGTCTCTGGGTTTCAGCCCTTTTGAGCTGGTTTTTGGACACCAGGTAAGAGGACCGTTAGCCCTGCTGGGTGAGCAGTGGACCAACAACGACACTCATGTTAATTTGTTGGATTATGTCCTTAATTTCAAAGAGAGACTTAATAGAGCCTGTGCACTAGCCAAGGAGAATCTTAAGGCTACTCAAGGGAAGATGAAAACTTGGTATGACCGCAAGGCTAGGGCAAGAACATTTAAGCCAGGAGAGAGAGTGCTTGTTTTGTTCCCACTGCAGTCCAATCCCCTACAGGCTAGATTCCATGGACCTTATGAGATCCATTCCAAGGTTAATGACCTCAATTACATTGTGACAACTCCAGATAGGAGAAAGGCCAGACAGTTATGTCACATCAACATGTTGAAACCCTACCATGATAGGTCTGTGCAGATTGTCTCAGTTGTTAGCCAGGGTGAAAGTGCTGTAGGTGATGATTGTCAGGAGGAGGCACCCTCCATCAAACCCGAAATCATTTCCTGTAAATTGTCCAATTCTGAGATTCTGCAGAACCTTGATGTGAAAATGTCACATTTAGAGCCTTGGCAACAAGCTCAAATGATGGACTTGGTGCTTCAGCATCGAGATTTGTTTCCTGATGTTCCTAAAAGAACTCATGTAGCAGTTCATGATGTTGATGTAGGTAATGCTCAACCACTCAAACAACATCCGTATAGGATGAGTCCTGAGAAATGTAGGCTAGCTGAAGAGGAAGTGGCTTACATGTTAAAGAACAAAATCATTCAGCCATCACACTCCAATTGGAGCTCTCCGTGTGTGCTTGTACCCAAGCCTGATGGTAGTACAAGATTTTGTACAGACTATAGAAAAGTCAACGCTGTTAGCAAGACTGATGCTTTTCCAATCCCAAGGGTAGATGATTGTATTGACAAAGTGGGACAATCAAAGTTCCTCACTAAGATCGATTTGTTAAAAGGTTATTGGTGTGTTCCATTAACTGAACGAGGTAGAGAAATATCTGCTTTTGTAACACATTCTGGGCTGTACGAATATCAGGTTCTCCCATTTGGAATGAAAAATTCACCAGCCACGTTTCAAAGAATGATTCATGAAGTGATCAAAGATTTGCCCAACACTAGTGCTTACATAGATGATTTGGTGACTGGGAATGAAACTTGGGAAAGTCATCTCAAAGATGTTGGCAGACTGTTTGAAAAATTGTCAGAAGCCAACCTAACAGTTAACTTGGCTAAGAGTGAATTTGGATGTGCTCATGTAACATATCTGGGACATGTTATTGGTCAAGGTCAGGTAGTTCCAGTTGATGCTAAGATCCAGGCAGTATTGGCCTTTCCTGTTCCCACCAATAAGAAAGCTTTGAGGAGATTCTTGGGAATGGTGGGATATTATCGCAAGTTTTGCAAGAACTTTGCTGATGTCGCTTACCCTGACAAATTTGCTTAAGAAAACAGAGAAGTTTGTCTGGAGCGAATCCTGCCAAAAGGCATTTGACAAACTTAAGTCCATGTTATGTCATTACCCTGTGCTCCAGTCTCCTGATTTTAATAAACCATTTTCAGTGGCCGTAGATGCTAGCGATGATGCTGCTGGTGCAGTGTTGTTACAACAGGATGAAAGCGACAAGGTTGAGCACCCTGTGGCATATTTCTCCAAAAAGTTCAACCGGCATCAAAGAAACTATTCAACCATCGAGAAAGCGCTATTAGCTTTGATTCTAGCACTACAACAGTTTGATGTTTACTTATGTACATGTCAGAAACCCCTCATTGTTTATACTGATCATAATCCATTAGTGTTTTTGAGTAAGATGAGGAACAAAAACAGAAGATTGTTAAACTGGAGTTTAATTTTGCAAGAGTATGACATTGTGATAAAGCATGTTAAGGGTAAAGATAATGTTATTGCTGATTGTCTATCTCAATGTTAAAAAGTTATTGATAGACCTGTCTGAAAATTTTGATCTATGGGATCAAAATTTTCCCTTTTAAGGGGGAAGGTGTGATGAACCCACATTTTCATTTTTTTCCCTATTGTATTGTTTTATTTTGATTTGATTCTGTATTTTATTTTGTCATAAGGTCATCTATTTGTCTGATTAAGTACATGGCAATAACATAAGGATAAGTAATATACAGTGGTAAAGATGTTATCAATGTTTAATCCTCTTATGCTTTGTTTGCATGGAGAGCAGAGAAAAAAAAAAACATAGAAAAGAGTTCATGAGCAGGTCAACGAGTTCGGATACGGTCAAATGGCTAGTGATCATCTCGGCATGCTTTGTGATTGGTTCATTCTTGATCACACGCGATAGAGCGTGAATTCGGAGAGAACTTTCTGGAAGCGCGACTTCGGTGGGATGACGGACAAGCTTCGGATGCACTTCGTTGTCGCGAGGGACATGGTTGGACCATATGTCTTCTCACTTTTTGGATCCCTTTTTTTTTGCACAGATCTTGTGGACTTTCTCGGGAGTGGATACCATATCTTTTGGATGTTTTCCAGGATTTTCGCGCCGTCACTTTTGAAACAGTGACAGAGACACTACGTGCATGCATGTGCGGTAGGATAGTCGAGATGGCCATGCCTAAAGGACAGTGAGATGTACCAGCAGGCTACTGGTAATGTTAATATGTTTTGGGGGTGATTTGAATGTGAACCTTTTTGTTTAAGACCTAAAAAAAAAAAAAACGACTGTGATATAGTGAGCTGTAAATTTATTTCAAATGGGTTTCAGATAAATGATTGAAACGGATTCATGACTCCATGTCTGTATTTGCTGCTATCCTAGTACGTAACACATAGAAAACAAGTAGCTTTGCAATAGCAAAGCCTGCAAAAATATTCGGAACTCATCAATGTTCCTCTCCACGGAAATCTTTAGTAAAAGGCGAAAGATTTATTCGTGAATGAAGAGAAACCTGAGCTATACTTTGGGTGTTGCTAGGCCTTTGAAAGTCCATTGGTGAGCTAGAAAGCTTGCTAAGGGTAAATTGGCCTGTGGCAGGAAAACTGTTGATGATGCACAGGTGTAGAAAAGAAAAGAAAAGAAAAGAAAAGAAAAGAAAAGAAAAGAAAAGAAAAGAAAAGAAAAGATTGAACTTATATTTATTAAATGAAATTGAACACGCTACACAACTGAGAGCTATGTGCACTCAAGAAAAGTACAATGAGCATGAGCTTGCTCTTTTTTCCCTTCGTTATTTCTGCTTTTTTAACAGGTAAAGAGGTGCACCATTCCCAGAAGTACTGCAATACCGGGCTGATGCGTGGAGCGGATGGAGCAAGCCCCTCTTCCGACTCCCACGGTCAAAAATCCGTTTAATATGTAGTCCTCATATAGAGGACGTATCAGATATTAAACTGATAAGAACAGATTTTTTTTTTTGTCAAAATATTTTATTGTCACCATTTCATTCTTACACCATAATTCACTTTTCACATATTAAATAAAATTAATCATTTGTTTAAAAAAAAAAAATAAATAATGAATTTAAATAAATAATTAAATAAATAATTAAATGAATAAATAGATGAACAAATAAATACGCAAGTAAGCAAATCATAATCCCCATTTGTTCAGGACCGGGTGCGAGTCCCTATCAAAAAGGGCCATCACTCCAGTGTTCAGAGCAGGCCAAGGCTTGTCACTTCAGGTCCCAGCGGAGTTCCTCCAACTTCTAGCCCGCTGCTCCCGTAGCCGATGTTGGTAAGGGGGCATCTACGGGCAGCCAGGTACGGTGGCGGCCGGGACCTTTCCTGTGTGACCCCGGCCCCCCCGTCCGAATGACGACATGCGGTAACCCTGCAGCGTGGACCTTGCCATCTGCTCGCTCGCGTGCAGGGACACCGTCACGCGTTTCCCCACCAACAGGTTTCTGGTGGACCAGATGGCGTCCTTTATGGCGTTGAGTGTGAGCCAGAGCACTGTAAACTGCTGCTTTGTGAGGGCCTTCCAGCACTTGCCCACTCCTAGGACGGCGAGCTTGTAATCCATCTGGACCCCACCCGCTGGTAGGCACGGGAATAACAGGGGGCCGGTCGCGGTCCACTGGTCTCGCGCAGCGCCGCACTCCCAGAGCAGGTGTCGGACGGTCTCTGGGGCATGGCATTCGGGCCGGGGGCAGGTAGGGCATGTGGCCATGCCACGCGAGTGCATTACCGCCCTGACCGGGAGGATCTCATGGGCCACCATCCATGACAAGTCCTTGTGCCTGTTCTGGAGAGCCGGGTGGGCAGCGTTCCTCCAAACTTGTTTGGTCTCACCTAGAGTGAGGCCTGGAACTGGGCTCACAGTTTCCCGGTCCTGCACAAGAGAGATAATAGACTTGTGATTAGTTAAAATGGTGACATTTTCATTTTCTAAAAGATACTTCTTTAAAAACTTTTTGATAAAACCATACTCCTTGGGGAGGTTAAAAGACACTGGGGTCTTTAAATCAACTGGTAAAATCTTTAACATTCTCAGATAAGACCCCATCCAGAATCGGGCCATAGCAGCTGTTTTGTTTTCACTGGATGGGGTCACAGCATAGCGGACGTGGAGCGGTGAAACGACTGCCTAAAAACAGGTGGGGGTCCGGGAGGCCTTTGCCGCCGTTCTCGTGTCTTTTCTTCACGACCTCCCTCTTTATTCGCTCCCACTTAGACCCCCACAAGAAGTAAAACACCGCTCTCTCCAACCCTAAAAGAAATTTCCTATTGGGACTAAAAACAGAACAGACAAGTAAAATCAAAGGTAAAATCACTGCTTTAAAAATTTAAACTGATGTCCTCTGTCTTAGTCCCCAAAATCCCAGTCGCTGCCTAACTTTCCCTATCAAGTCAGGCCAGTTCCCACTCCATCCCCCTTCTTTGTCAAATTTTACCCCTAAAATCATAGACTCTGTTTTAAAATCCACTTCCAGTCCACATCTGTCAATGGCTTCCCACGGCCCGAAAAGCTAGGCCTCGGACTTGCTTCTATTGAGCTTAGTGCCTGAAGCCCGACCGTACCAGTCAGTCAATCCATCGCTCTTCGTACTGATAAAACTTCTGTGGCTAAAAGGGTCATGTCATCCATGTATAAAACGCAAGTCGCCGTCAGTCCACCAGTCCCGGGGACGGTCAGTCCGTTGATCCATTTGTCCCTTCTCAAAATCTGTGTCAGTGGCTCGATGCAAGCCACATACAAGAGGGGAGATAGCGGACAGCCCTGATGGATGCCGCTGCGGATATCTACCGCTTTGGACACATGCCTGTTAACTAAGATTCTGCTGTTCAGTTGTCCTTCAGGAACTCGAGCTGCGTCGAAACGCTATGGGAACGCGCCTGCGTGACCATGCTCCGAACCACATGTGTAAGCTGACCAATAGGCATTTGGAACGTGACATCATCAGCGGGCGACGTCGCGTAAACAGGAAGCTACAAATGGCTGCGAGATGGACCAGACGCTAGCTTCTGCTCGTTCAGGTAAGCGCTGTTTCGCTGTGTTTTTCTGATCGAGTGATGGCTGGCAGACAGAATTACTGCAAGTGTGTTCATCCATGTCCGCGTTTCATTACCGGTAAGGATTCGCATGATCGGTGTGTTGTTTGCCTGGGAGTGGAGCATGCACAATCGGTTCTCGAGGGAGTTGATTGCTCGCATTGTAGCCGCATGGCTATGCACACTTCGCTCCCAGAGAGCGCTCTTTAAACAGAGCTCTCTCCCTCGTGGCTCCAGTCGCGCTCTTGCTGAGGCAAAGCGGCGCCGGCACTCGTGGGGCTCGCAGACCGATTTAGCGGCGGGGTAGGAGTCGGATGAGTCCGCTTCAGCGTCGTCTGCTGAATTGAGCTTCTGCTCTCTCGGAGAAGCAGGCCTGATGGCTGCTTCTTCTTCCGGTGCGAGCAGAGAGGCTTTACATGCCTCTCCTTCTGAGGAAGGTGAGCTGATGAATGCTAGCGAGCATGTAAATTCCTTTCAGCCTGTGCTGTATGAGGAACTCCTCGAGGTCGTGACGCGAGCCCTTGCTAAGCTGTATCTAGCTTGGCTGGTGGAGCAGCACCCTAACCCTGCACTAACCCTAACCCTACAATAAACCTAACCCTACACTAACCCTGACCCTACACTAACCCTACAGTAACCCTAACCCTACACAAACCCTAACCCTACACCTAAACCCCAACCCTACACCAACCCTACAATAAACCTAACCCTACACTAACCCTACACTAACCCTGACACTACACTAACCCTACAATAAACCTAACCCTACACTCAACCCTACACTAACCCTACACTAACCCTGACCTTCCACTAACCTTACAATAAACCTAACCCTACAAGAACCCTAACCCTAACCCTACACTATCCCTACAATAACCCTACAATAACCCTAACCCCACACAAACCCTAACCCTACACCAACCCTAACCCTACACTAACCCTGACCCTACACTAACCCTACAATAAACCTAACCCTACACTAACCCTACACTAACCCTACACTAACCCTACACTCAACCCTGACCCTACACT